>NW_015090839.1:3763290-3798128 GCF_001431845.1 Calidris pugnax | reverse complement strand
CGGCTCGGCTTGGCACGGCACGGATCGGCGGGAGCTACCCACCCGGCGGGCGCTGGGCGCCGCCGCTGCAGAGCTCCCGCGGGTGGGTTTCTCCCGACCCCCTTCACGACAACTATTTCGGATCGTTTTTCTCCCTCTCCCCGGTGCCCCGCCGCCCCGGCGGGGCTGGGCGCTGTCCCCCCGGGAGGAGCGGGCGCGCACCGACCCCCCGGGACGCTCCGGCCCCGGCTCCTTTTGCCCGACTTTTTGGGAAATCGCAGTTCCCACGGCGGGGGTTGTCGGAGTGGAAAATAGGGGGGCCTCGCCAAAAAGAAGACGACGCTACGCTGAGTTACAGCGGGGAGACGCTTAGAGAGAGTCTACTGTTTGACTAAAGCTTAAGGATTTCTTTTCCAAAAAAAAAAAACCATTGAGGAAAGAAGACAGGCTGAAGATGAAAGTTGTTTTTTTTTTCCCTCTAATATTTTTTCCTCTTCCAAGTCTTCGGATCTATTACAGTAGCGCCTTTCCTCCCCGCCTTCCATTTGTTTGTATTAATGATTTAGTAGCCGTCTTGCCTGAAAACTTCCACCGTGAGCGACTGCTGTGGGTTTTCAGGCAGTGAGTGACCTTAAAGGTTGGTTCAATGCTTTCTTCGTGCAAGATCTATGTGAAATAACCAGTGGTGTGGTGGTTGGTTTTTTTTTTTCCCCTTTTTCTTTTTCTGTCAAAAAAAAATTCCACCTGCTTTATAATTTAAAAGAAAACATCATTCAGTCAGGGAGTGATGTAATTCTCCTACCTAAGGGCACTGACTCTGGTGCTTTGCAGGTGACTTGTCTTTTGCTTACTCTTTAAATTTATTTTAATTGCAGTCTTTTGTAGCTAGAAAGTAACATATTTAACCAGTGCTCTTTGAGGATGCATTTTGTTAAAATGGAAATCTTTCTCTTTCAAAATTTTTTCCCCCCGATTTCTCCCCCCCACCAAAGAAAACAATAAAAAAGATTAGGCATGAGATCAGCGGCAGAAAAACCAAAGGATCGGGGAGGCAGAACACAGGCTAAAAACATTGAATTGTTTATAAAAAGGACACTTCCAGTCTTTCGCTTTTCCAAGCTCTCTTTCCACCTTTCCATCGTCAAACTGTTCAACGCGTCGCTGCAAATAGTTTAAAGAATTTTTTCCTAATTTTACTAAATATTAATTATTCTTCCTGTATTTTTTACTGCACGCAATTGTTCCGTGATAAGCAAACAGCCCTCCTATAAAGGTGAATATTGAAACGACCGCTCACCGATACCTGCTTATTGCATATTTTGAGGGGCTATTTTTTGAGGGGGTGAACTCTTAACTAGACCGGTGAAAAGTCTAAGAGAGATGTTGAGTAGGTGGGGGAAAATTTGATCACAAAAGGTTTTGTTTGCTGTGATGATACAGTCGGTTATTAATTGTAACGTGAACCAGAAGGGTGTTACGTGTGTCACTGGTTTAAGTTAAAATGGTCATCGGTGTTAAGGTGGGCAAGTTTATCTAAGGGTTAGTAGTAATTTTGGGGGGGAGGAGGTTGCAAAGATTATTGCTCCTGGTTTTGGGACTGGACGCACTTTATCAGCTGAACGAACTAGGTTATTATATAGACATAATTTTCCATTTTTCTGTCGGTTTCTTTTCGGTCTTTGGCAGTTTTTTAAACATTCGTGTCTCTCTAACAAAGTATCTGGTTTTCGGGAGTAGGGAGGTGCAGCTGGGGACATTGGAAGTTTGGGGATAACGGGAGCAACAGGGCTGTATTTATTTATTAAAAAAAAATAAAAAGTAGTTAGGAGGTGAGGATTCTTTTTCTGGAGCATTCGGGCACCTTCCGGTGGGGTATGTCTCCAGGCTTTTAATTATTTATTTCACTTTTGTCCTTTAAAAAAAATAATGAAGTAGAGCGAAACCAAAATGAAACGAAATAAAATTAGAGTAAGCGCTGAAAAATAAATAAATAAAGGAAAGGAACGGCAAAAAGCCCAATACTTGATTTCATCGTCCTGGTGGTGATGGCTTCTCGATAGAAGCGATATCTGCCGATATCACCCCTGTTCCATGGCTGTAGCCTGGCCTCATTTTACGCTGCGTTTCCAGCGAACATGTTGACGTGCTGCTGCTTATATAAGGGGAAGAACAAATTCAAGCGGATTAGTGCTTGGGATTTTGAGATCGGCTACCCAGATCGTGTCGTGGGTTTTTTTCCTTTCCTTGGGGGAGCTGGTGGGGGAAGGCTGGAGAATGATGGGAGGGGGCGAAATCGGGATGTGTGGTTGGGAGAAGATGGGGGTGATGCGGGGAGCAGCTTATTCGCATAATGTCTGCGCTGCGTCCCTTTTTCTTTTCTTTTTATAAAACCCATTATCTCTAAAAACACGTTATTCTTCAGCCCGGTCTAAAAAAAAAAATAGTGGGAGGGGTTATCATAGCGAGGGGGTTTGGTATGGGAGTCATTAGACCCACTGCTGCAAAACCAAGATACAGAAATCCATCTGCACCAACATTTCGGGGGGAGGGAGGGCGTAGAGAAGGGGGAAGGGATGGATTGTCTATCTTGGATTAGCGAAGTGGAGCTTTGTATTCTTCGTTTTCCTCCCCATTTTCTGCCATTTCTCCCCATCCCCCCAGTGCATCACAACAGTGGCACGATGACCTTTGCTTCATGCCACACAGATTCGGGTTCCCGATAGGACTATGACCACGGCTTGGGCACACATGCATACACTCGTACACCCGTAGTCACGTACCTAGAGGACAGGCCGTGATTTAATTCTGATTTTTGCCTGTGCGTCTTTGTGTGTGTGTGTGTGCGTGCGGCTGATAAACATTGGCAGAGGGTAGGGAACGCAGTAAATGCCAAAGGCACGTCCATCCATTTCGCCAGCCCATCTCACCACTCTCCTTTCCTGGACATTGTATCACACGTCATGAGATTTTTGTGCCGGGGAGGGGTGTGCCCTATGTGGATGGTGGGGTTTGGGGGTTGGAGGGGAGCGTATGTGTATCGGGGAGGGAGGAATTGGGGAGAGGGGGGGAAATGGACCTGACGATGCTAATAACATTATTTTGGTCAAATGAACGTCTGGTGATAATGATTCAGTGTAACCATCCGTGAAATACATGCTTGCGACACACTGGAATAAAGGTTACTCCAGGGAGCTCCGGCAGAGCCGGGCATGCTCGGGGGAGTCAGCCGTCCCCTTGATGGGGGAAACAAAATTCATAAACACCCCAGGCCCCCTCCCTTCCCAACGCTTCCTTGCGTGTCCGAGCTGGAGGGCATTGCGATGGAGAGAGGGGATGGGCTGCGCTGGAGCCAGGACCGAACAAAGCCTTCCCGCCTCATCCTCCCATGCCAACCTCCCTTGCCCTCTTTGAGCTTATCTGTGCCGTTGATCCAGACGATACGGGGATATCGCCATTTCCATGCAGTCCCTGGTGGAGGCTGGAGGGTGGTGAATTGAGAGAGAGGGGAAAAAAGCTCCCTGTGTTTCTGTTGTTGGATATGCAGGAGAGCCACGGCGTTTCGGGTCCGAGTAGAGCAGGGAAAAGGCTTGGGGGGGAGAGCAAAGGAAGATGAGAGTCTCTTCCTCCAACCCACCCTCCCTTCTCTCCCCCAGATAGAACACGGGGAAGGGCCCGGCAAGGTGCGGGCAGCTGGTGCGCAGGGGTGGGGAGCCGAGGCAGTGAGAGGGAGGGTTTTCCTGGGTTTCAGGCAGACCAGGACCCTCTCTGAGGCTTGCAGACCTGCTCAGCACCCTCCTTCTCTGGGCGTGAAGGACCTCCTTGCTTGGTCATGGGCTGCCCGCGCCAAGTGGAGGGGAGCTGAGGGAGGAAGGTGCTCTTGCGGTTCCACCAACCGCTGCTTCTCAACTCCTGCGTGTGGCTGCGCCTGCTCTGAGGTCTCCATGTTTCTGGATCTTTCCACTTCATGGAGCAATTGCAAAAGCTGAATAAATAGATCTGTCCAGGGCTATTGTTGTTTGCCTTTTGCTTTCCTCCTTTCTCTCTGACCTTGAGGTGCAACAGTAAACTACAACCAGGAAGATGGGCAGGGGCATGTCAAGTGCCCTGCACTGTTGGTGTGGGTAATGTCTGGAGAGATCCCAGTTTCCTCTGCTCCCCTGCTTTGTGCTCGCCACAGCCAATCTTGCCTCAGCTGCCCAGCTTCACCAGTGGTTACTTTCTGATCTCTCCCTGCCATCCCCTTTACCCCAGCCACTTCGGAAACGGTTGTTGTGCTGCAGCTCCTGTGCTTGTAGGCCAGCCATGGCTGCTGTTGAAGATGATGCAGAGGGTGCTCCCTCCTGGGACACTGCCTCCCTGGTACCCTGCAGGGTGAAGGTGAGTCCTGGTTTTCTGGTTCCTCTATTTCCCCAGTGACTAAGGTACTAGTGTGCTCTCGTGGCACTGTGAGCTTCCGTTTACGAATTGTTTGTTAGCAGGGATAGAAAAGGTTTTGAAAAAAGCATTATTGTAGGGAAACTTCGCTGATTGCAAGGTGAGTTTTGTAGCTCAGCAGTCCCTAACTGTGGTGCTTTGTCCTTCCTCAGGCTTGTGCAGCCAACAGAGCAGAGTGAACTTGACATAGTGGTGGAACTTGCTCCTGACCTGCACACTTGAAGTGAGAGAACTCAGTTCCTGGACAGTATTTGGAGGGTGAGAGGTATTATCAGGAGTAATTTGTGGTAGCGATGATGGTGGATTTTAAGATCCAAGTCCCTGTCCAAAACGGAAATAAGTATGCCTCCTCCCTTGGTTATTTTCCTCCCTATTCAAGCAAGTTACCAAACCATCAGGTGCAGGCAACTCTTACTCTTCTTGTGTTAGGATTTGATTTAAACCCTCAACCTAGAGGACACCTTCAACCTGCATAAGATCTTCTGGCTTTTGTCTGACTTATTCCTGGGAAGGGAGAATTAGTCCCTTTGTTGCTGTAGCAGCAGTAGTGAATCTACTGAACTTCTTGGTGTTTTTTTTTTTTCTCTCTTTTTTTTCTTCTTTGTTCTTCAGCCTCCTCCAGGACTCTTGAGTTTACCTGTCTTGAGAAGCAGAGTGTATTTTTCCCCCTTGATCTGTTTTCTTTTGCCTTCTCCTCAGCTCTGCGCTCTGGGGATGAGCAGGTAGATGTCTGGATACTGGCTGAACTGTGATATGCTGTATCATATGTGGTCAAGAACAGTCTGAAGGAGCCAGAAGCTTTGTGATGACCAAAAGCCAGGATAAGAGATGGCCTCTGATGATTCAAGAGACATGGTGTTTAATTTAAAAACAAAATGCATCTAACTTTATCTGCCACAGCTCCCACCAGCATGAAGAGGAGACAGGGTTTATTTTGGGACTATTGCCAATGCAACTGGAGCCAGAAATTACCTGAATTTTGGTTAAGCTTTGGAAATTTTTGTTAGTTCTGTTCTCCCCCTCATCCTTCTCTTCTCATTGATAGCAGAGTCTGTCAGTCTAGCGGAGTTGGCTCTTAAATCATACAGCAAGTGGTGAGGAAGATATTTTGCATTGCAGAAACCAAGATACTAGAGGGATTGGTAACTTATTGAAACCAGCACAATACGTAATCTTGGGTCAAGTCATTTGCTTTTTCTTTTTTTTTTTTGGTTTCTCCTCTCATGAGCGTAGACAAAGGCAATTCATGTGTGTAAAGGACCCTGAGAATCAAAGATGGTGTTTTGACCTCCCTCTGCCAATCCAAACAGCTAGACCAAGATGTGTTTGTAGGAGGGCAGCATGGGAGAAGGTTGTTCTGCCTTTTTCCTTGTTGTGGGCAGTGGATGGCATTTTTATGCCATGCGTTTGTACTCTTCTTTTTTGGAAAAGTCATGACTTTGGGTTGGGCTGGCCCAAGTATGTTTTTTTCTGAG
The DNA here is from genome assembly GCF_001431845.1 of Calidris pugnax. Taxonomy (NCBI): domain Eukaryota; kingdom Metazoa; phylum Chordata; class Aves; order Charadriiformes; family Scolopacidae; genus Calidris; species Calidris pugnax. Next base: position 3,792,240 of record NW_015090839.1, on the reverse strand, counting down.
GTCTATTAGTGATGAAGCGTGGTGTCCCTGCAGTGGCTGAAAAGTTGAGCAGTAATATTCTTAGTGGAAATAAACCAGTGGTGTTGAAAGATCCTGGATCCTTTCTTAGTGGAAGGTGGGGATACAGTTTCTCTTGTTGCTGTTCACAGAAAAAGGCACTCTCCGAGCGCTGCGGACAGCTGTTGGGAACTGTACACCATGCAGCCAGCTTGGCAGAGTCCTCTGTCTGGGCTAAAGCCTGCAGCCTCTCGGGGCTCTGGGCTGCTGCAGGCATCGCTATGTGGCTTTGCAGAGAGTGGTGGAGGTGTGTCCACAGCCATCAAGAAGTTCAGTTCTGTCTGAAATGTAGCCCCTTGCTACAGAGTGGATTAGTCCTTCATCTGCCTTGCTTCCCCATGTCTCTTAGAGCTCTCCCCTTGTCTCTCACAGCCCTGTGCCTGAATTCCTTCCCAGGCACGGTCCCCTGCCTGTTTCTTGTCTGCTGGCAGCAGGGGCGAGGCGGTGTTGGTAAGGGGATGTCAGGGATGAGGGGGGCTCTGTCAGCATACCTGTCGTCTCTCAGCAGTGTGCTCGGCTCCTGTCCTTTCCGAATTCCTTTCCTCTGCCCTTGATGGTGAGGGACAGCTTATTTTGAACACAATCTGCTTGTGTCATTCCTGGCCCTGCTGCTTGTCATCCATCACATCACGGGAACTAATTAACACTGGTAGCTTTGGATCCTGGGAAAGACAGTGCTGAGATAGTAGACTCTTTCAAAGATTCTGATGTGTTCCTTCATAACTAGGGCAGCCCAGCCCAGGAGTTCATGGACTCTGTTGCCTCACCTGCTGTACCAACCCCGTAGTGAGGGTGCTTGTGTGTTTAGCAGGGACGGTGCCCAGGGCCTAGGCCTGCTTCATAATGCCCTTGACAGTGCTGCAGCATCCCCTGCATCCAAGTACCTCCCAGCAGCCGGATGAGAGCCAAGGAATGGGATAGAATAATAATTGATGATGATGGGGGGAGGTATGATGTAAACCTTTTGAAGCTGCCGGTAGCTTCTCCGCTGCCTTTGGGTACACATAGCTGCACGTAGTCCCAGACTGTTTGTAAGTTTGACCCTGGGCGCATCCTCTGCTCATGGCAAAGCATACTGTCCTGCTTCCGCTGCACTGCTGATCCTACTGCTGTGCTGATGGCGGGTGTCACCAGGGGGATTGGTGTACTGCTCCCATGGCAATGGCAGGGTTAAAGAGGAGGCATTGGCCATATTGTGAGGTTACCCAGAGAGAACTTGCTCCCCTTCTCCCTTTCAGCCTTGCCTGCTGTTGTGAACCCCTTCTAAGGAGGGGAAGAGTCCCATGTGGATGGAAAGGAAGGTAACTAAGAAAGAGGAGGATGTTTGCTGGCAGCTGAAGGAGGATGAGGAGAGGAAGAACTCTCCAGCGGGGTAACTGTCTGATGGGACCAGCTGCATCTGCAGAGCCAGGGAGACGCTGGCTTCATTTCAGTCTGCTGTTGCAGCCCGTTGTTTTTTTTTTTTTTTTTTTTCCAATAACGTGTTAATTAAACATTGATTTCAGGGGAAAAAGGAATCTGCTTGAACTGCAGAAAATAAATGGAGTGTGGAGGAACGGGATCTGGTGAGGGATGTGTGGAAAGACCTTCTGTCAGCTATCTTCATGACTGGTCATGGAGGGAAGCAAGGAAGGCACTGGCACCTTAAGTCTTAAGGGGGAATTTTGTTCCTTCTGTAACTGCACGGGTTTATTTTTTTTTTTTTTTTTTTTTTTTTTTCCAATAACGTGTTAATTAAACATTGATTTCAGGGGAAAAAGGAATCTGCTTGAACTGCAGAAAATAAATGGAGTGTGGAGGAACGGGATCTGGTGAGGGATGTGTGGAAAGACCTTCTGTCAGCTATCTTCATGACTGGTCATGGAGGGAAGCAAGGAAGGCACTGGCACCTTAAGTCTTAAGGGGGAATTTTGTTCCTTCTGTAACTGCACGGGTTTTAACTGATGCGTGCTAAGGAATTTTCAGGTAGCCAACTGTATTTTCTTTATAGTAGTTCATTTTTATTAAAAAACAAAATGGAAGAGAGATTTTCAAGGTGTGTTAGTGTTCAAGAGACTTTCTGTTCAGTTTAGCACTCTCCTGATTTTTCCACTCTTGTAGTTACTGTTGTACCTATAAATTAATTAAGCTGTGGTGCAAGCTAAGGCACTAGTTGTAATGGTGTACTTGTTCTCTGTACTTGCAGGTATGTAGTAGCTCAACTGACCCTCATTTACTGCATGTGGATAAGTCAGTCGCTGAACATGAGTGTAAGACTGTGATGTGCACATTTAACATTTACTCTTCTGTTCCTCAGAGCATGGGAAGGTGAGACAAGATTGTGATATCTCCCTTCCTTGCTTGGTTGAACTGTCTTCTGTTCATTAGACTGGAAGAGCCAGTGGGAGGCTGTGCTGCCCTCCTTTTGTGCTTCCAGGTTTTAGAGACGCATAGGGAAGATAAGAGTCCTTGCTTTAGTCTGAGATCTTATCTGGAATAAACCCCTCTGCTGATATGAGCAATATATTCTTATGGCAATAAGCAGTTTGATTTGAATTATTTTGACCGCTGTGCTTTCTGTCTTCTCTAGTTCTGGGAAATAATGGAAAGGAGGGAGTAACCTGTCTGACCTTTCTAAGCAGTGCGTAAGTCTGAATTAAAGTGATGTTGCAAAGATCTTGGTCAGTTTATGCAATAAGTGAAATGGCAACATTGTCCTTAGAAGAAACTTGTCCTGGCTGCTAAATTCCTTTCTGTGCCATCTGCAGTATCAGACTACAGAAGGATCTGCTGTAGCATCAGGACACATTTGAAAGGAACAGGTTGAACCATGGAGCAACTATTTTCCAGTTAGACTTTTGACCTGTTGATGGTTGGTGAAACCCACAGAATCACAGAATGGTTGAAGTTGAAAGGGACCTTTGGATGTCATCTGATCCACCCACCCTGCTCAAGCAGGGCCACCTAGGAAAGATGACCATCTCCAGATGGATTTTGAGTATCTTCAAGGGGGAAGACTCCATAAAGTCTCTGGGCAACCTGTGCTAGGGCTCAGTTACCCTCACAATAAAAAAAAAAGGCATTTCCTGATGCTCAGACAGGACCTCCTGTGTTTCGGTTGGTGCCGTTTGCCTCTGGTCCTGTCACTGGGCACCACTGAAAAGAGCCTGGGTCTGTCATCTTTGCACCCTCCCTTTAGGTATTTATATACTTTGGTAAGTTTCCCTCCACTGCCCAAGTCTTTTCTTTTCCAGGCTAATCAATTCCAGCTCTACCAGCCTTTCCTCATGTGACAGATGGTCTTAATCCTCCTCATGGCCTTTTGTTGGATTCTCCCCATTATGTCCATTTCTGTCATTGTACTGGAGAACTCAGAATTGCATAGAGTACTCTGGGTTTGGCCCAAGCAGTGCTCAGTAGAGGGTAAGGATCCTCTTCCTCAACTTGCTGGCACCACTCTTAATGCAGCCCCAGGATACCAGTAGCCTTCTTTTGTGCAAGGGCACATTGCTGGCTGATGTTCAACTTGGTGTCCACCATGACTTCTAGGGTCTTTTCTGCAAAGCTACTTCTCAGCCAGGTGGCCCTCAGCACGTACTGACCTATGACCATCACTAGAGTGGTATGGAGGGTCAGCAGAGCAGGCAGGATGGTCCTTAAGTATTAACTTAAGAAACAGAACTCTGGAGTTCTTTACCAGAATGTGTCAAACCAGTTTTTCATACTAGTCATCACTTTCTCCATCCACTGAAAATTCAAAATTATCATTTGTGAAGCCTTATGAGTTCCTTGAAAGAAAGGCTTCATGTACTTAAGAATAAAATAGAATAGTTCCAGTTGGAAGGGACCTGCAAAGATAGCTAGTCCAACTGCTTGACTGCTTCAGGGCAGACCAAAAGTTAAAGGACATTATTAATGGCATTGTGCAAATGCCTCTGATATTCTGCATGGGGCATTGACCCCCAACTTTAGGAAGCCTGTTCCAGCATTTGGTCATCCTCTCTGTAAAGAAGTGTTTCTGAACCTCTTCTGATGCGTCTTTGAACCGTTCCTACACATCCTGTCACTGAATAGGAGGGAGAAGAGATCAGCACCTCTCTCTCCACTTCCCCGTCTCAGGAGGCTGTAGGAGACCAATGAAGTCGTCTCTCAGCCTCCTTTTCTCCAAATAAGATGAGCCCAAAGTCCTTAGCTGCTCCTCATAGGACATTCCTTTCAGCCTTTTCACAGCTTTGTTGCCTTCCTCTGGATGCATCATTCTTAATTTGAGGGAGAGGGAAATTCCAGTATCTTTAATTGTTCTGTTACTATGGCTGGTTACACACTGCAATCTTTTTGTAGACCATGAAGAAAAGAAATTATAAATTATTAATAGTTTTGGCTTTTTTTTGGAGGGGGAAGGGGGACAGAGATGGAGAATGCAGGAATATTTGATGGGACTAAGGCTAACCTTCTCAAGGGACTCTGTACACCTGATATCGCATTGAAGTCCTGGAATCAAAATGTGCTGGCTTGTCTGGTCAGCTCATGCAGCACTTTAAAAGAGGGTGCGATACAACATAATTTCAGGTACATGCATCTAAAATACCTGCTACATATCAGGGAATGAAACATTAAGAGCTAAATACAAGGAAACTAATTGATCCTTGATGTAATTTCATATGTCAATAGTCAAATACATATTGAGAGTGTATCTAATAACAGTGGACCAAAAGGCATAATTTTGTTGAGCTGGGTCTTAAAGATTTAGCTCAATATAATTAGTGTTTTTAAATGTGTCTCCTGTTTTCCTGTTGGGTGATGTGACCTAGTTAATGAGTTGCTGGCGGTTCTGTTTGGAACTGGCTTGGGTCATAAAGTGACATGGTACCTGGGATGTTACAGTGCTTTTTTGGCAGTGGATTGTAATTTCATTGAATAAATCTATTTTCTGAGGCAAGAGTGAGCTACTGTTTGTTACGAAGACTATAGTGTATCACCTAGAAGCACAGAATGAAAAAGGAGTAACAAATTGATAGTCTTTTGATAAGACAGTAACTCTTTTAAGAAGTTTGCCTAAACACAGCAGTTCCTTCCAGGCTCTCTTTGTTGCCCATGTGTAATGTGAGGCAGGAAGTTGATCTGCTCTCTTGGCACAACAAAGATCATATACCTATTAAACTGGAAAATGCTCTGAATTCGATAGGAAAAAAATTATTAATGACAAATGAAAAGTACTGCACTTGAGAAGGTGAAATCAAATGCCCACATGTAAAATGGGAGATCACAAGCCAGGCAACAGAACTGCAGAAAGGGATCTGGGAGGCACTACAGTGAGTCAGAGACTGAATGTGAGTCAACAGTGTGGTGACATTGCAAAAAAGCAAATCTCATTTTAGGGTATATTTAACAGGAATGTCACGTGTAGCACACAGGCAGTAGTTTTTCTACTCTAGCAGCCGCTGCTGAAGCCACAGCAGAGCACTGGGTCCAGCGTCAGCAGCAAAACCAGAGATGGTGGAAGGAGAGGAGGAAAGGGCAGCCAGAGCGGTGAGCACCACCTGTGAGGAGAAGCTCCAAGAGCTGGGTTGGTTTAGTCTAGAGAGAAGATTGAGGAGGCACGTAAAAAGTCTTCCAATATTTAAAAGCTTGTTTTAAGAAGGCAATGATTAATTGTTCTCTGTGTCCACTGGGGATAGGACAAGAAGTAATCAGCTTAATTTGTAGCAAGGAAGATGTGGAGATAGGTGCAAGGGAAAGCATTATGATTTTTTTTTTGATAATTAAGCATGAAAACAGCTTCCTGAGAGAGGTTGTTGTGCTCTCATCACAGGAAGCTTTAAGAGCAGGTGAGACAGAGAGATGCGGAATTTTGCCTAGGTTGTTTTATTATAGTTTTGTCCAGTTCAGAAGGGGAATGGGCTGCCTGAACTCCTGATGGCTGCTCCCAACGTCTCTTGCGCTCCCTGAAAGGCAGACTTCTCCACTTACTGGCTGTTGTGATAGGACCATGGGGAGGCAGGGCCAGGGAGAAACACTCCCTCTGCAAATGCCCCTGCTGCACCTTCCATGCCCCCGGCATGATCCAGTTTTACATTGCGTGTCCCAAAAAGGCCCGAGGGAGCTTGTGCGTTCGGCAGTGTCACATTAGCATCCAGCACTGTAAGCCTTTCTATTTCTGCAGACAATAAACAAGCAGAGGGCTGACCCAGCTTTCTGTATGCTCATAACTAGGAAATAGAAGTTATTTGAGACTCTTATCCCGGTCACTGATTAATTTACACTGGGAAGATTTGGAGAAATAATTTGGAGATGGAAAAGAAGACTTATACTTCTTCTTTCACCTGTTAAAAGGCACTGCAGGTTTGTATGGTGTGTCACAGTTACTACTGTAAAGGTACTACTACAAATGTAGTGCACAAGGGCAAAGGATTTTCTTCTCTGCAACCTCTTTTCTTCTAGTTGTCTAAAGCAGAATAGTGTGGATTAGGCATTGCAAGGAGGTGTGTTAGCACCCTGTGGATTTTAAAGAAGGGAAGCCTAATGCCTGATTCAATAAAGACATATATTTCAGTGATTGTGAAAGGGACTCATGGCACTTCCAGAGAGGACGATGTTACTCACATATTAGGGCTCTTCTTCCCTGAGGGTTCAGCAAAACCTTTCAGCGGCTACAAGAAAGTAATCCAAGTCATACTATGTGATGTGTTACATCTATCTTTTCCTGAATCTTAGATTTATGTGAACAGCCCGTCTGGAGCCAGTTGGACCTAGAAGTGAATTTCTGAGCATCTCCAGTGAAGAAAGCTGGTTACCCTAACAAACCTTCTCAAAGAAGGAATTTTCTTCCGTGTGATTTAACAGAACATCCAGGAACCTATGTTTGTTGAACTTGGACAATGTTGGGCTTGGCTACTATGTGTGTGAAGAGTTTATAATATAACCATTTCTGCCTCCTTACATAAACTTGTAACTGCAGGCTCTTATCATTCTTCAGAGTGAGTGGAGGATGAAGATATTATCCTCTACTTCTTGGCACTAGAAGTGAGTCAGGGTTGACACACAAAAGTAGGAGGCAACAGTTTGTGTGTAGGAAGCTTGTTCTGTCCAAGGAAAACCTAAGGGTTATATGCAGGGTGTTAGTCCTGCTGCACTGCAAGGCTGGTGTCTTCTTCTGGAGCTGAGTTCATACACACTCACCATTTGGGGCATATGGAGAGCTCTGCAGATGCAGGCCTCAAAGGATGACTGGTGAAGTGGTCGAAGGTAGGTCGGGATGTAATTATTTGTTTATGAGGCCCCATATTGCACCAAGTAATAATTGTTTATGAACACTGCTGTGAAATCAGGAGGGAAACATTCCAACCCAAGGAGATAGTAAGATAGAACCTAATTATTGTTGTTATTATTATCCCTGCCTATTGTGGTAGCACCTACACAATTCTGGTTCAAACAGAGCAAAAAAATGTTCCCTGCCCCAAAGAGCTTGCAAGTTAAGGATGAGACAGGAGACAACAGATGGACACAGATAACTGGGGGAGTACAGAAAAACAAAGATTGGTCAGCAGGATGGGTGGTATGATCGCATGTTGACAGCTTAGCTGTTGTCAGGCTTTCTGTAGGCATGTGGCAAAGGATTACAACAATAATTCAAGCTGCGGCCTTTGCTTCGGTGTTTTTGTGTATGCATCTTCCATCTGTTTTATTTAAGCAACTTAATTCTCACTTGATGAGGTTTTTCTGTCCCCAAACTTCTCATTATTATCTGATGTAGGGAGGGAGACACAGTGGCCCAGCAATGAAGTGTTTTTAAGGGAAACTGCAGGTTTTTATTATGGAGGGAATGAGACAGTAAGCACAGATTTTTGATGCTGTGTGTTTAAAAGTATGCTGGGAGAAGACTGACAGATGTCAGCAGGATGAATATTCAAAGTAAGTGGCATAACGCAAGAGGTTTGTTGTTTGTTGTTTTATCTTGCCAAGGTGATGCAGGAAATGTCTAATGCCATTCATAGGCAACAATTTTGTGCGTCTGGGTTATGTTCTTGGTGCTCTATATTGGTCAGTGCAGCAGTGCCTGAAACTGTGGAGGGCTCTGATTCAGTTGCACAGTGAGCAGTTCCAGATGCGTGGCTGTGCCACGCTGCTGGGGAACTTGGGTATGCTTGGCCTTATAGAGGCCTATGCCAGTGGCTGCATTCAGCATGTCTTGTTTTGGGTGTTACCTTGAGAGGGCCACAAAATGCAGGATAGACATCAGGTAGTTTTAGGGTATCCTTCTTTCTGAATTTGAATTGTATCAAGTAACTTTGTGTGGTGCTGTGATGTCCTCTCCTTTTTACTGTGTGGTTTGTTATCATCACACAGTGTGCCAACAGCACAGTATGCCACATCGTAGTGCTTAGCCATAAGGTTTAGTGATGGTTTTTGTCGGTGTTAGGTTGATGGTTGGACTTGATCATCCTAAAGGTTCCTTCCAACCTGAACAATTCTATGATTCCATGGTCAGGCATGTTACAAGTGTCCCTCCTATTAACCCTTATGTTGCCAACACTCATCTCCCACTTTGGCCTGCTATGCCATTTGTTGTTCAGCAGCCCAGAAGTGACTGTGGGACATTAGAGGGAGCTGCATCTTCTACAGCATGTGTGTAATGGTGAGTAGTTAAAATGGTCTAAAACTTAAAGCTTGAACTGTCCAATAAAGTCTTATTTAAGTTATTCTGGGTGAAGCGGTTGCCAGGAATCCTTCAATAGAGACAAACTGCAGAATTATGGAACCATTAGTGCTAGAACGCATTTTTGGGTAAAGTGTTTATGGAAAAGGGAGTTGAGCGTTGTGGGGCTTAGTCCTGGCTCTACTACAGAATTCTGTGTACCTTTGGAAACAAAAAATTAAAAGCACTGTGGTTTCTGCCTTGTAATGTCTCCATGCTTCAGTTTGTCCTTTATGCTCACTTAATGGATGGTGAGGTTTCATAGCTGCTTGTAGAGTTTTTAGGTTTGGAGCTGAAGATCACAGAGAATGAGGACTAAATATTCAGCTCCTCTTGAACTGAATATGTTCAGTTCTCCCAACTTCTTTGCATATCATTCTCTAGCCCCTAACCATGAGGATGGTTCTTGCAGTGGTAAAAGCCAGTCATATACTGAACTGTATTGGCAAAATCATACACAGCAGGTCAAGGGATGGGATTATTTCCCCACACTCATGTCTGTTTACTGTGCCCAGTTCTGCTGTCCCCAGTACAAGAAAGACATTGACAAAATGCATCAAGTCCAGCAAAGAACCCCTGAGGATCATAGTAACTGACTGCCATTGGGTTGTTGTACTACTGACCACTAGCCTCTGAGTGCAGTGGTCTAGACAGTTTTCCGTGTGTGGTGCAGTACACCCATGTGGTTCCAGCTGTCTATAAATCATAGAATCATAGAATATCTTGAATTGGAAGGGACTCATAAGGATCATCGAGTCCAACTCCCTCCTCTTCACAAGACTGCATAAACTAAACCGTATGACCAGATGCTTCTTTAATTTTGACAGGCTTAGTATCCTGACCACTTCCCTGGGGAGAGCCTGTTCCACTGACTGACCACCCCCTCGGTGAAGAACCTTTTCCTGATGTTCAATCTGAACTTCTACTGATGCAGCTACATATCATTGTTTACAATTATACTAATGGAGACTCTTTCTAAAACTCTGCTCTCCTTTTCTTCATTGGGCATGTCATCTCATCACAGAAGGCAATCTGGCTGATTTTTGTTTGCTGGGTAAATCCATGCTGGCTGTCCCAAATTACCTTCTGGTCACTCGTGTGCCCTGAAATGGCTTCGGGGAGGATTTGCTGCATAACCTTTCTCAGGACTGATGTTAGGCTGACCAGTCTATAATTCCATGAATCTTCCTTCTTGGCCTTTTTGAAGACAGGTGCAACATTTACCTATTTCCAGTCATCAGGAGCCTCCTCCAGTCACTGTGACCTTGCCAACATGACTGAGAGTGACCTCACGGTGACATCAGTCATTGTTGCATCCCTCAGCGCTGTTGGGGCATCTTGTCTGGTGTCAGGGACTTGAGTATGCCCAGTTTGCTTAAATGGTTCCTGACTCAGTCTTCCTTTGCTGTGAGTAGTTTTTCGCTCCCCTGAATCCTTGCTCTGGGCACATAGAACAGGAAGGCTGAGAACAGTCTTTGCCAGTGAAGACCAAGGCAAAAAAGACATCGAGGACTTAGGTCTTCTCCTTTTACCACTAGTCCTGTGCCCCATTCAGCTTTGGGCCCACAGTTTCCTTACTCATCCTCTTGCTACCAGTGTGCATTTAGAAAGCCCTTCTTGCTGCCAATCACATTTTGTGAATTTTCATGCAATTTCAAGCTTTTCTAGTTTTCACCATGACATGCTGAGGCAGAGTTTCAGTATTCCTCCTGGGGAGCACACCTGCATTCGCTTCCTCTTGTGCTTGAGCTCTGTCAGGAGTTTCCTGGTCAGCTGCCTGCTCCACACCCACTTGGCTTCCCACACATTGAATTGGACTGTTCTTGTGCTTTGAGGAGTTTGTTCTTTAAGATCAACCAGGTCTCCTGGGCCCTTTTGCTAGATTACCCCATGTAAGTGCTCAGTGAATGATTTCTTAAAGCTCTCCAGTGATTCTTCTGTCACCATAATTGTGCTTGGAAAATGGTTCTGTTTGTAAACTGATTTATATGTCATTTCAGATTTGGTTGTTCTCTGTAATTTTTGTCTCTCTCCATGTTAAAAACATTATAGCTCTCCTCTCTATTTCTATGTAAGTCTTTTCTGTCTGCTTTAGAGCCTGTTTTTGTCGGACTCTGTCCAGATGTTTTCATGAGCTCGATTTGAAGGGGTACCACTGTTTATTGGTATCTTTTTTTTTTTTTTTTATTTTCCTCATGCCTCCCTCCTTTATGCTGTCAGAGGTGAATAATCAAATGGAAAGGGCAGGAGGCACAAACTTTTTTTTTTTCATTCTGTCATTGAGTTATTTCATGACAAAAGCAAATTGCTATCTCTATTTCTTATCTCTAAAATGGGTCTCAAATTCAATAGAAGGAGTTCAAATTCTTTTTGTTGAAGATTATAGACAACAGACCAATTTATTTAATCACATTTAGTACACTCTTCGTCTTAGGATTGGTTTGAGATTCTATCCCAAACTGTTCTCCCGGTTAATGGCTGTCAAAGTTATCAGCAGATGCTGCCAGCCTTCAAAATTCTGTGCTGTGTACCTGTATTGGGTTTGCAGTGACAAGGTTTTGGTAGCAGGGGGGCTACAGGGGTAGCTTCTGTCAGAAGCTGCTAGAAGCTTCACATATTCTGATAGAGCCAATGCCATCTGGCTCCAAGACGGACCTGCTGCTGGCCAAGGCTGAGCCCATCAGTGATGGTGGTAACGCCTCTGGGCTAACATATTTAAGGAGGGGCCAAAGAATAAGAAACCACCAGTGGGGCAAGAGGAGAGAGGAGAGAGAAGAGAGCAGAAGAGAGGAGTGAGAATATGTGAGAGCAGGAACTCTACAGACACCAAGGTCAATGAAGAAGGAGAGGGAGGAGGTGCTCCAGGCACCAGAGCAGAGATTCCCGTGCAGCCCACAGTGAAGACCATGGTGAGGCAGGCTGTCCCCCTGCAGCCCATGGAGGTTAATGGTGGAGCAGATATCCACCTGCAACCCACGGAGGATCCCACACTAGAGCAAGTGGATGCCCAAAAGAGGCTATGACCCTATGGGAAGCCTGTGCTGGAGCAGGTTCCTGGCAGGACCTGAGGAGCCCACACTGGAGCAGGTTTGCTGGCAGGACTTGTGACCCCCCGGGGGTCCACATTGGAGTTGTTCATGTAGCCCATGGTAAAGACTCATGTTGGAGAAGTTCATGGAGGAGTTCAGACCAATTTATTTAATCACATTTAGTACACTCTTCGTCTTAGGATTGGTTTGAGATTCTATCCCAAACTGTTCTCCCGGTTAATGGCTGTCAAAGTTATCAGCAGATGCTGCCAGCCTTCAAAATTCTGTGCTGTGTACCTGTATTGGGTTTGCAGTGACAAGGTTTTGGTAGCAGGGGGGCTACAGGGGTAGCTTCTGTCAGAAGCTGCTAGAAGCTTCACATATTCTGATAGAGCCAATGCCATCTGGCTCCAAGACGGACCTGCTGCTGGCCAAGGCTGAGCCCATCAGTGATGGTGGTAACGCCTCTGGGCTAACATATTTAAGGAGGGGCCAAAGAATAAGAAACCACCAGTGGGGCAAGAGGAGAGAGGAGAGAGAAGAGAGCAGAAGAGAGGAGTGAGAATATGTGAGAGCAGGAACTCTACAGACACCAAGGTCAATGAAGAAGGAGAGGGAGGAGGTGCTCCAGGCACCCGAGCAGAGATTCCCGTGCAGCACCCAGTGAAGACCATGGTGAGGCAGGCTGTCCCCCTGCAGCCCATGGAGGTTAATGGTGGAGCAGATATCCACCTGCAACCCACGGAGGATCCCACACTAGAGCAAGTGGATGCCCAAAAGAGGCTATGACCCTATGGGAAGCCTGTGCTGGAGCAGGTTCCTGGCAGGACCTGAGGAGCCCACACTGGAGCAGGGGAAAAGTGTAAGGAGTCCTCCCCTTGTCAAGGAGGAAGGAGTGGCAGAAACAATGTGTGACAAACTGACCGCAACCTCCATTCCCCATCTCCCTGTGCTGCTTAGGGAGAGGACGTAGAGAATTCAGGATTGAAGTTGAGCCTGGGAAGAAAGGAGGGGTAGGAGGAAGATGTTTTAAGAATTGTTTTTTATTTCTCATTATCCTACTGTGACTTCTAATTGGCAATAAATTAATTTCCCCAAGTTGAGTCTCTTTTGTCTGTGATGGTAACTGGTGAATGATCTTTCCCTTATCTCAACCCATAAGCCTTTCATTATCTTTTCTCTCCCCTGTCCAGCTGAGTAGGGGAGCGATAGAGTGGCTTTAGGTTGGCCACCACAGCTCCATGTACATTTATCCTCAGACTTTTAGTAACATTGCTGTTGAAAATCCACCTGAAACGATGCTGTGGATCAACTATAGATTAATTGCCAAGACCCTGATGATCACCACGTATTTAGAAACTGGACTAATCAAACAGGAAAATATTGGTTAAACCTCTTAGTACATCTTGTCTGTGTACTGAGCTTTCCCTTGTACTCTTTTTCCTGCACTAGATGGTTATGGTGAATAGTGGCAGTACGTGGTGTGTACCTGTACGTCGGTCTGTAAGATCTGGTTTTATAGTAGTCTTGCAGAGAGCTAAGAGAAGACAGGGGAGGCAGCCTTTGCTTTACATCTCTGCTGAAGTCAACCACATAGTACTGATTCTGATGCTGTTGGTGTTGTGTCTAATCTCAAACGTGAGCAGACATAGGGCTTAGTAAATTGATGACCTCACTGTCTTCCCATCTTTCCTGATAACTAGATGGCTAAGAGGCTCAGGCAGTGATAAAGCTAGGAAACTCAGGCTCACCTTAGTAAAACTTGCATTTTTGGGTGGCTTAATATGATTAACTTCTTCCCTGTAGTCCTTGCTTCAAATCCTGGTGAGATCATAACTAAAAAAGGTATGTGGAGGTCTTCAGTTATCCCCTGCTTGGTGTTTTTGGCAGAAATATCCCAGGAAATTTGGTGTATGGCTGGCCTAGGAGAATCAAGAGGATTGTGAGGAAAGGTTGTGGGAGAAGATGGGCCATGTGCTGTTTGGAACACGGGTCTTCCATACTTTCCCAAAAGCCAAGCAAGCATGTGCCTAGACACCTGCAAAGTTTGCACAGTCTGGTTGTACATCCTCCCTGAACTCCCTGCCCCAGTGCCAAGGTGGCACTGACTGGATCCTGCTTTGATAATATCTGCTGGCTTCTGCCTGTACCCAGCACAAGTGAAGCCCCTTGTAGAGTAGAGCCTCATGCCGCCTGTGACAGTGTTTTCATAAGGCTCAAACTTTTATTCTCCACCTCGTTCCTTTGAACTCTGTCCACCGCTCTGTGAATACTAACGCCAGCCTATAAATTATCCAGCAGGGCTCTGGCACTTTAGCAGCCTGTGTTTTCAGTGGCGTGCATGCATAATCGATCCAGGAGACTGCCTCTGCTTTTAACTCGGGCGTTTGCAGAGACCTTAGACTTTCAGAGTTTTCAATCACAGCTGCCTGCGTGTTTGTTCACTTCTCTGCATGTCTTCTCCTCTGCCACCCACATGCACACCTTTGCATCTGGCTGGGGGTAGCATGTCATGTCACAGTGTAACATGCCATAACTTTGGGGTGATGCTCTAGGCATCCTTCCTATGAGATGCAGGAGCAACAGGTCACTGCAAGCAACTTGCATGTAGAGTATCAGGCATCAGACTTAGGCTCCATCTTGACTCACTGCTTGGGGTGTGTGTGTCTTCGTCCCCCAGATGACTTACTGGTCAGCCTACTGAACAGGTACTACTCTCCTTTTCTTCTCTCACTTTCTAGGTGAAACTCTTAGCATCATAAATGCTGCCCCTGTGACTCGTTGCTCTTAGTTTCTTTAGGTAGCTGGAAAGTCGCCCTACGCAGTTGCCTGCTGACTGTGTGTAGAGTTTGAACTCTGAAGAGGTAAATGGCTGCTCTGGTATTGGGCTGCTGGGGCTGACTCCTCTTGCCTTGGAAGTTCTCGGTGTCCTTACTTAGCTTTGTCCACAGCCAAAATGTCTCAGCTGAATCTTTTTTCTCTTATGTTTCTAAGGATAAGTTGCCCCAGAACAGTCAGCCCAAACCTTTGTCTGAACTTCAAATAGAGTCAGCCTTGATTATCAAGGCTTGACTTATCTCTTCCAATCAGTTCTTAGCAAGTCACCGTCTTAACACTGGCACATCATCATGCACCCCGTGAATAGGTTTCGTAATTGTTTCCTATATGAGCAGTCAGTTCCCAGTGAAAGACTGTGCTGTTTGAGAGAAGGAGGAGGCAGGGTAGGGGTTTGGTGTTTGTGTGACTGGGAACTGGCAGTGCTAGGACTCAAAGGAGCCAATGGGGGAAATTAAAGGAGTCTAACAAATGATTTAACTGTAGAGGTACTGGAGATGCAGTTAGGGCTAACAGTGTAGATGACAGTCTGGCAGCAAAAGAAGCCAAAGGAAGTGGATGGAGAATAGGTAAGAAAAAGAAAGCGTTAAGAGCAAGAGAGAAAGACATGAGGAAAATTACCAAGCTTTTGGCCAGGCAAAAGGATGTAGGCAAGTTGGAAAGACTGGGAGGGAGGAGGACTGGAGAAGAAGTTTTTGAGTGAAGAGAGCAGAAGGCAACTTTCTGATTGAATTGTACATCTAACATCGTGTTTGTGCTGACCCCACTGACATCTGCACAAACTTCACAAGAGCCAGGCAGACTTGGCACAGAAAGGGAGAGGGGAGAGCCAGGAGGTAGCACTGGAGGGGGTGTCTGGAAGGAGCCAGGTGGGAAAGGAGACAATCTCTGAGAAGGAAAAGAACGCCAGACAGTGAGTTGGATGTGGGGGAAGCGTGGGGAAATGAGGAAGGGAAAAATTAAGTGATGAGACTCCTTTTGAGGAGGAGCAAAATCCCAAAAGAAATGCAATGCTTTTAATATTTTTATTCTTTGATGTAAAAACAACCCCCAAAACATTCAACATGCCTTCCCTCTAGGTGTGTGATTGGAGAGGTAGGTTGCAGAATGAATCATAGATGTCTCATGTTTCTAGGGTAGAGAGTGTGTGAAACAGCAGATCGTATGCTTTACTGAAATAAGAAAAAAGAGACCGTAGACAGTATTGACACTGTCTGCTGAATGTTGAATGTGTTTTTGTGCCTGATGGGAAATGCGTGTTTATTTGAGGCAGAGGGTTTTCAGTGTGTGTGTGTTGTTTAAGGAGTGCCCAGCAGCTTCATTTTACTCAGCTGAAAAAAAGAAGTGCTCTCCTTGGGCTCGCTTGCTAATATTTGAATTTCTGCAGTTACATTTCCATATGTATTTTTCCTTCCCTATTTGTATGGGTCTAATCCAGCTCAACTAACAGGGGATCTGACTGCTTACAAGAGAAACAGTAAAACTGACTTGACACAAAATGCTGTCAAATGCATGGAGTAAGCGTTTAGGTGAAAGGCTTTTTCCTTCTAATCCTTCAGTTCTATTAATCTTAGGTGTTGCTTGCAATAATAGCAAATAAAAAAACTCCTCAAATAGATTTTTTTTTTTTTATTGGTAGTATCCCTTAATGAAATATAATTTGCCAATGACAACTTATTTTAGGATCCAAGACAAATAGCAAGAAAGCTTTGTAGGTTTCTGTTGTTAATTTTAAATGTGCTTAAAAACAGTGTAAGATTTGTTTGAAAACAAGTGTAAATTTCTAAATCTTAAAGCGTGCTAGGGAAGAAGATGCCACTTTTTATTCCATTATTATCAACTGCCTTGATCCCACTCAGGTTTTTTATTTGTTTGGTTTTTCTATACCAAAAATGCACAAAATTGGAATGACTTGGAAATAGTGTGTGAAGCAATTTCTTAGTCTATGCAACAATGCTGTAAATTTAAAATATAAGATCTACCTGTGATCCTGCCCCTCTCTTCTCTGATGAGGGAGGAGAGGAAGTTGAGCATGCAAGGGAACACTGTAGATGCAGATTGAGACCTTGAGGATGCTAGTGAGAATGTAAAAGTTGGAAGAAATTTGTTCACAAAGGAAGGCTATGGGAAGACTTGAGAGCATCCTATCTTCTTCAGCTGAGAGAGCTTTGTCATATCTGGTGGGATTTTTCTGTAGTAGTTGGTGAGGCTTCCCAACCTCTCCCTAGCAATGGATGTCTGTTTTTTTTTTTTTTTTTTTTTTTGTTTTTTTTTTTTTTTAATAATAATTAGCACTCTGCTGTATTGTTCTTCTTTGATTTAGTAGGCATAGTTTGTTTTCATCCCCTTCCTATCCGTTTTCTTCCTTCTATTTCTTCTTTCTTCTTCTGCCCTTCCTTCTGCATGAACAAAAAACAATGTGAAGTGACGAGGGGAGGAAGGGTCTCTCTTCTGGAGAGAGCCGGCATTCACTGTATTCTGACAGGGAGGGCCCATACAGAGTTACTGGTTTACATGTCAAGCTGGTGGCTTAAAGAATTAACAACTGGCGATCCCAGAGGAGAAGGAACAGGGTATGCCTTTTTGCCCACAGTGCAGCTGTTTTTGCAGTGGTAATGGCTAAATGAGGTGAACTTCAGCTGAGCATGTTTCCCATTTAAATGAGAGAGAGGGGAGGCACTTTGGATTTTTCTGAGCTCTCCTTGGGTGTCAACTGTTGAAATATATGCTGGTGAGTTATATGCATGCAAGATGTATAAAGTGAAGTTGAACTAGATACTCTTGTTGTATTCTCTGGTTTCCATGTTTTTCTCTTTCGCCAAATGTTTCCTTTTGCTGAGGGTTGCAGTCCCTGTTGCATGTTGTTCTCCTCATCTGAGGCTCAAATGACACTTGGTTTCTTGGCACTTACACCAAGACAAAGACATTTTGCTTCACTGAGGACCATGGTGCAACATTTACTGGGAGTAATGCAGTTAGACTTTGCAAGAAGAAAGCATATGATCCTCCCTTTGGTTGCTGTGAAGTATATCATCTAAAGAAGTATATAGAGAAGCCAGCAGAGTTTTCATAGTAAAAGCTGTATTGGAGCTTGCCACCTTCAAAAGTAGAAAGAAGCTGCTTCCCTGCCATCTGCTGGGTTTTTTCATGTTCCTGTGTCACGCTTGCAGTCTTTCATCTGTTCAAGATTCTAAAAAACTTTATCCACCTGGTGTTTCTGCTGCGGGCACAGTGCCAAAGGGCACACCTGATTAGTGTACAGGGTCACCCCAGGAGACCTGGGTTATGAACAAACCCAAGTCCCAGGCACAGCACATTTGATGCGCTGTGCTTTTCTCTAGGGGGCTTTTTTCCCCATCTCACAAAATAGCTCGAACAGATTGGTGTGACTGATGATGTCCACTCAAGAGAAGCAAATGGTTTAAAGTCAAACAGGTTGGCATGGATAGAAGCAGAGGTGTTTTGGGATGGAGCCAGACAGTGAAATAAAAAGGCTTCAGGTTGCATCTGCCATCAGTTAAGGGCCTGGGAGCTGTGGGTCAGCACAGCTTCCTTTTGAATTGTAGACCTTAATTTTTGTTGTGGTGCTGTGGCTAATTTATTTATGTCATTATGGCCATGTTGTCTGTCACCTTGCCCCATCTGCCTTCACTGGGTATGCCTCATTTCCCAGCCTTTTAAATCATATTGAGAGCTGCCTTCTTTCTCAGACTGACCTGCCAGTGTTTATGGACAACAAATAGAGGAGGGTGGAGTAGTGATGGGGAAATTGGGCAGCGTGAGCCAGATGTCAAAGTAGAGGGGAAGAGTGTGTTTCCTTGGGCTGAGCTTCTGTTTTGCTTTTTTTCCTACTGCTCACTCCTTCCCTGACAATCCTCTGTGGTGTTGTCTCCTTCAATCCTTGTGCAGCAAAGGTTAATGTTAATGCTGTGTGTGAGGGAAGGAGTCCCTGCCGGCACAGGAAAAGAATCATTTAATAAAAAAGTAATCATTGATCAGTGGCTCCAATCTGTCAAAGGTCACTTATCGATCCATCTCTCATTGTGAGTCAGTCCCTCTGTTTTAATGACCTAATTCCCAGGTAAGTTTCTCTGTTATTTGGCGGAAGTGGTGCTAGGAAACCCTGCCTCTTATAGCAATGTCACTCTTGGCATGTCGTGCCAGGGGAAAAAAAAAAAACAACCTTGCAGTAATCTCAGCTATCCACGCTTTAAAGTGCTCCCATTCCTGCTTATTTTTTGCACATTTAGTACGTTTGCTATCTCAAGAAAACTGAAAGCTGCAAGGATCATGGAGGTTAAATGTTCTTTTGCTGCTGGGGAAGTCTCTTCAGGCCAGAACTGAAGTACAGTAACAACAGTAATGTGGAGGAAGGTAAGACACTTGTGAAGCTGTAATTGTTCCTTCTGCCCTAATTTAATAAGAAAGAAGTAAGGACAAATATGAGAGAAGGGTCTAAATATCAAATTTTGTTAAAAGTGTCTGGCAGGCATTTCTCTTCCTTCTAGCCCTCTAGTATGAGCTGTAGGAGGGCACACAATGAGATGTAAAGATGTCACATTTTTAAGTGGTTACAGAGAAATTGAAGAGGAGCATGTAATCCACTCACTGCAAGGGATAGAATTCACCAGCACTTCTAATGCGATATCCCATTGGAAATCCTGAGATGTAAAAATCCTGTGGGCTCAACTAGCTGTGGTGCTTGTAGGAAGGTAAGTTTTACAGCATTCTGTGCAAATCCCATCCAGATGCTGGTTGCCAAAGGCTTCTGCACCTGGATGGGAGCATTCCCGCTTGTCATGTCTCTCTCTTGTACCCTGTTCCCATACAGCACAAAAATATAGAATCCAGTCTTTTGCATAGAGTCTTTTTATAGGCATACTAAAAGTGGTATTAAAAATATAGGACTTAATATATCCTTTGCTGCAAATGCTGCTACATGTAATATTCATATTATTCTGGAGTGCATGTGTGCGGGTAAGGTGGGCAGCTCAAAAAGGCTGCAGCCTGCAGCGCACGTCTGAATGGGAAGAGCAAGAGGAACCCAGGCCAGAAGGGCTGTGGCATAAATTGACAGCAGTGGAATCATGACACGATGTTGTAAAGTTAAAAAAGTTAACCAGGTTTTATGTCTTTATCTACAATCACACTTTCTGAAACAGGATGCAGAACAAGAGGATGCTGGACTGGAGATGAAAAGTGCGTGTTTCTGTGGCAGTTTGCATCTGTGGTGGCGTAGGCATCCTTGAGGCTTTGTCCTCTGCTCCAAATCTCAACAGAACACAGAGGAAGTTCATGGGTCTTTTAGAAACACCCAGGTTAAACTTCAGGAAAAAAGAGCAGCTCAAAATTCCATCGTCAGGGCTTGTTGGTGTCTTTGATTATAAAAGATCCCCTGCCTTAAGCATCTAATAACCAATTTAGGATAAAAAAGAGTACTTTCTAGCCTTACTGAAGCAAATGAAAATTGCTTCTGACTTCAGTAGAGCTGAATATTACTTTATTTCCCCTAATTCTTTGGATAACATTAATCACCCTCTTCCCCCAACAACATATAGACTTTACACTAGAACTGTGTGTGTCTGAGAACAACAGTAAGGAGGGAGGATCTATCATCTGCTGCAACCATGACTTCTGGCCTTTCCTGTTTTCTTGATGGAGTAACAAACGTCTGTGCTTTGTTTCTTTGCACCCTCTTGGCTGCTTTGCTCTCAGAGGCTGATACCTAACTCCTGAAGCATTTCTCCTCGAATGTCATATACCCAACTGGAGTTTCCCAAGACATGTTGTGCAATAAATACATTGATACCCTCTGCAGGCAGGTATGGTTTGTACAGTTGTGTTTCACCAAGTGTCACGAGTAAGTGGAGGTCACCGTTTCTTCTACTTCATGTCTCTTGTGGGAGCAGTAAGTGTGGCACCTCTCTGCTATTCCACAGGGACTAAGCTCTCAAATATCTGGTAGCGTGTGATGAGTGCCTCTGTGTGTGTCTGTTTGGGGTCTCTTCAAGCAGACGTGTAGAGTTGCAGAAAGGCTGTAAAATTTCTTTGGGGATTTCATTGTGAGCTGCTGGAGCGATTAATGAATAGCAGCAGGGTGCTATGTGGGTGTTTGCTCCAAGGCTGTCTCTGATTATACAGGACAAGGACTCGCACTTTTTCACACAGAAGAAAAATGAAACAGTAGTATTTTTCTTGGGAATTTTTTTTTTTCTCTTTTAGAGTGAACATGCTGACTTACAGAAGAGGAGTGCTGCTCCTCTCTGGTGTGTGGGTGTCAGCTGAAGCCTGTAGTATTGAGCTACTCAGAGCTGTGGTTCACCGCAGACTGCATAAGTAAAGAAAGATTTTGGAGAAGGAGGTTCTGCTCTGGTCCCTCTCAGGGTACATTATTTTCCATGGTTATTGATGGTCTTGTAACTCTCAAGTGGCAGAGCAGAGTGGAGTCCTTAAGTGTGTTATGAAAGGCCATCAATAACTGTTGGAAATAAAGTACCAAGAGCTGGTCCCTCTTAAACCCAGTTAAAAGCAAAACCTGGTTTTAACCTTTAAATTGACGGTTTGTGGTTTGGTTAGGTTTTTGCTTAAGGTCCTGGAGTGGCTGAGGTCGCTGGTGTGGCTGGCTATGCCGTGGAAAACAGCTGCTTTGGAAGGTGGCAGAGGGGCAGGCCTGGGAGTGGAAAAGGAATTTTATTTTTATTCTGACAATTGAGGGGAGGAGGAAAGAATAAATGAATTCCATGGCCTACAGCACAGAGAACACAGAAATGTGGATATCAAGTGGTTTTGTGAGTCGTGTGACACGAGGGAACACTTACTCTGTTTCCTGATGGGCTTTTTACTGCTGGTACCCAGCTCTGGGGTTCAGGGTCTCCTCCAGTGGTGGAGGATAATGTCTATCCTCACAGCATCTGATGCAGGCAAAGAAGTTATACTCATGGAGTTGCCTTAGCAGCACCATCCACAAAATAATACATGACATACACTTTTAAAATTTATGTTGTACTTTTAAAGCTTTTTAAATATGTTTAAAAAAAAAAAAAAAAAAGCCCCCAAACTAATCACAGGACATTTTTAAGATGTCCTGGGCTGTATCATGACCCATGATCATGGAAGTGTCAGCCTTAATAGCTATATCGGTTCCCCTTCTGTAAAACAGAATTATTGGTGTTTTAGCCCCTTTCCTGATGTTGAGGAGTTAAATTTTGTGATGTGCACTCAATTGCTTTAGATTAACGTACGAGGCATCAGTTGGTCTGATGGTCACCATCCTTGTGGATGCTATTAGCCTCATTTGGCTTAAGCCTTTCTTGGTATGAGCTGAATGAAATTGGATTATTTGCTATTGACCAAGAGCATAGACGTATGAACCCCTCAGCCGATGGGTGCTGTCTCGATAAGCCACAGTGCCTTAGCTGTGTGTCTGCGCCCCTAATATGTTACCCAGACCTCATACTCCTCCATCTTGCACTGTGTCTTTTCCAGTATTTTTCCTTGCTTATAGTAAGAGATTTTTGCATCAGAGACTTAGTACAAACAAGCTGTGATTGACCTTTTAAACCAAACAAGCTTGCATGTTTCCAATATGAGGAGACAGCAGACAAGCCTCTGGCTTGAGGCAGAAGATGGAGAAGAAAGGGAGGGATAAATACCAGAGAAGTAGGAATAAAGAACATGGCCTTGCTATGGGAGCAGAGGAAAAAAAATAAACTTCTGCTTGCTTTGTCAGTACGTCTGGCATGTTGCAAGACACTTTGTAGTGGGAGTCTCTGCTCTGTGGAGAGAGGAGGAGTATTTATAGACCATAATTATTTATTTTGTGCAGGTTTTAGATACTCTCTCTCATCTGAAGATCCCCAAAGTTCTTCTCAGACTTGGCATCCGTTCAGCCAGATAGAGGACTTGCGTGTATGTAAAGTCTGCTGTAGGAATCAGCTGTCCTTGCTTGTGCTCTCTTTGATTAGCCCTGGGCAAGGAAGGCTTGAATTTCATCTGGGAGTTCAAAAAGAAAGGTCCATTGAACTAATGTCACTGTGTGTGCTCTGGCCCTTGCCCATCCTGATTGTTTTGCCCACTTCATCCACATTAGAGACTGCACTTCTCTAAGGGTATTTTCTAGGGGGAGCTCAATGGTCCCTGTACTCTTGTTTTTTAAGGGATTCAATGTATTTTGTCCCTGGCGTTGGACAGCAAGGCTGACTGGTTGAAGAGCGTGCCAGCTGAACATGCAGAGTGCAATTGGTAAGATGGACCGTAGTTGCAGGAGGTGAAATGTGGGTGAGGCAAGGATTGTGTCTTGCCTGTTCCTACGGAATGGCTTCTAAAAGTTGTAGTTATGATTATGCTTTGAAAGTTGTCTGAAAGACTGCAACTACACAGTCTGTCCATGCTTTCTCAGGATAATTGCTTTTTGACCCTTATCCCCATGTTAAACAATGTTTACTATATTTACTTTGCAGCTTTGACTTCTAGTGGTGTAGTCTTTTATCTAGGGACCAATGTTTTTCCTGATCATGTTAAATGATGACAAGGAAATGCAAAAATGAGTGCTGTGAAGGTGTCCTTGGCCTCTTACCAAATACAGATCAGACGTTTCAGAGTTTATATTTCACCTTTGCATGAGCCCTAGGTCAGGCTGTGTTTCCTGGCTAGGAAAATATTTAACATCTGAATCAGCTGTTGGATTCTAAGTGCTGAGTGAATGGGAGTAGAATTTCAGGTTTTTTGTATCATTTCTACCTTGCCTTGTGATCCATGGATTTTAAGGCCAGAAGTGGCCATTATAATGATCTACTCCAATTGCCTGTGTAATGGGGGAAGGTGTATGACCTACAGTGTATGCTCATATACAGTGAAGCTATCTTGGAGACTTAAAACATTCCTTGGAACAGTACACTGGGGACAGTCTCTCACCCCCACCATCCTTCAGCTTTGACTTAAATCCTTTCTAATATTTATTGGCCCTTTGGGGATCAGACTGTGCCTTCTCATGTGTTTTTTACAATATTTACCTTGAGCAGGGTAGGGACACAGGACTGCAGAACACCTCCCGAGTCCTACGACACGCAGCTGTATATCTTTGAAAGAAAATAAAACCCATTAGTTTTGTGATGTCTGCTGCTTTTCTGCACAAATGGCTATTTCAGAATTTCAGTCTGCTGATTGTTAGAAATGCTATTTTAATTCCCAGTATACACTTACTTATAGCCAGTTTATACACCTTTGTTCTGGTGCCAGTATTGCTCTTAAGCTTAAATCTCTATTCTTCCCTATCCCCAAATTATTTATAGAGAGTAGTCATCTCTCTTGGCCTTTTTCTTGTTAGGCTAAAAGTGCCATGTTGTCTTAGGCTCTGGATTGTCTGGTTCATCCTTGCGGGCTTTCTTGAAACTTGCTTAGTCTGGCTTCCTCCTTTGTGAGCATGTGCTGTTTCAGAGCAGGTCTATCCAGTGTCTGGCATGATGGTTGGAGGCAAGCCTCAGATGTGGTAGGGCCTCTGTGTACTGCTGTAAGACAACTCATTGCCAGGTTTGTGTGCAGATCCACCAGTCAGGACTCAGCACAGAACCGTCACATTTTAAATCCCTGCACAAACTGGTTTAGATTATGTGGTGTTTACAAATCAGAAGGGTCTGATTTTCATGGCCTGGATGATGAAAGTAGCAACATGGGCTCAATTCCTGCTCCAGAGGCGTTGGTGGGATTTCCTCAGCTCCGCAGACTGGGGATAAAGTGGAACTGGCCAAGTCAGATTTAATTCAGAAGTCAGCACGCCACTGTTTCCTGTTAGTACGTCTATGTTAAGCATCTGCCTAATGTAATTGCACAGCCAAATTGATTTATGAGGTTAAATAATCAGATAGACAACACTCTTACTACAAAATAGGTCCTCCTTTAGAATAATTGAAGGTAACACTTTTTTTTTGATAGTATGTGGACCTGAACACATCTGATTTTTGAGATCATGGTATAGTTGTATGTAATACTTCATATATGAACCTGATCATGCCTTAAAGATACATGTGAAATGGTTACATATAAGTGCACTTCTCGTGTGAGATTGCATATACATAACTTATTTGAATCTTGTGTTGACAATGAAGAAGAATAAATATATATATAATCCAAGGGGAAATGGTTAGCGACCTGCTATGCCTCTTTGGCACATACAGGTCTATGGGGCTGGATGGAATCCCCCTGAGGGTACCGAGGGAGCTGGCGGAAGTGCTCACCAAGCCATTTTCCACCATTTATCAGCAGTCATGGCTAACGAGGGAGGTCCCAGTTGATAAGCGTCTAGCAAATGTGATGCCCGTCTACAGAAAGGGTTGGAAGGAGGGTCTGGGGAATTACAGGCCTGTTAGTCTGACCTTGGTGCTGGGGGAGGTTATGGAGCAAATCATCTTGACTGCCATCGTGCTGCATGTACGAGACAAACAGGTGATCAGGCCCAGTCAGCATGGGTTTATAAAAGGCAGGTCCTGCTTGACAAACCTGATCTCCTTCTATGACAAGGTGATCTGCTTAGTGGATGAGGGAGAGGCTGTGGGTGATGTCTACC
Organism: Calidris pugnax; assembly: GCF_001431845.1. NCBI lineage: Eukaryota > Metazoa > Chordata > Aves > Charadriiformes > Scolopacidae > Calidris > Calidris pugnax. Next base: position 3,767,084 of record NW_015090839.1, on the reverse strand, counting down.
TAGACTTCAGTAAAGCCTTTGACACTGTTTCCCACAGCATTCTGCTGGAGAAGCTGGCTGTTCATGGCTTGGATGGGCATACATTTTGCCGAGTAAAAAACTGGCTGAATAGCCAGGCCCAAAGAGTTGTGGTGAACAAAGTTAAATCCAGTTGTCAGCTGGTCACAAGTGGTGCTCCTCGGGGCTCAGTACTGAGGCCTGTTCTGTTTAATATGTTTATCAATGATCTGGACGATGGGATTCAGTCTACCCTCAGTAAGTTTGCAGACATCACAAAGTTGGGTGGAAGTGTTGATCTGTTCAAGGACAGGAAGGCTCTACCAAGGGATCTGGACAGGCAGGGTCAATGGGACAAGGCCAAAGGTATGTATGAGGTCCAACAAAGCCAAGTGCCAGGTCCTGCAGCTCTACAGGCTTGGGGCAGAGTGGCTGGAGAGCTTCCTGGTGGAAAAGGACCTGGGGATGTTTGTTGACAGCTAGCTGAATATGAGCCAGTAGTGTGCCCAGGTGGCTAAGCAGGCCAACAGCATCCTGGCCTGTATCAGGAATAGTGTGGCCAGCAGGACTAGGGAATTGATTTTCCCCTTTTTTTCAGCACTGGTGAGGCCACACCTGGAGTTCTGTGTTCAGTTTTGGGCCCCTCACTACAAGAAAGACATTGAGGTGCTGGAGTGTGTCCAGAGAAGGGCAACAAAGCTGGTGAGGGATCTAGAGAATAAGTCTTACGAGGAACGGCTGAGGGAACTGGGGAGCCTGGAGAAAGCAGCCTGGAGAAAAGGAGGCTGAGGGGAGACCTTACTGTTCTCTACAACTATCTGAAGGGAGATTGTAGTGAGGTGGGGGTTGGTATCTTCTCCCAAGTGACAGGTGATAACAAGAAATGGCCTCAAGTTGCACTGGGGGAGCTTTAAATTGAATATAAGGAAAAATTTCTTCACTGAAAGGGTTATCAAGCATTGGAACAGGTTGCCCAGGGAAGTAGGGGAATCACCATCCCAGGAGATATTGAAAAGACATGTAGATGTTGTGCTGAGGGACATGGTTTATCAGGGGACTTGGCAGTGTTGGGTTAGTGGTTGGACTTGATGATCTTAAAGATCTTTTCCAACTTAAATGTTTCTATGAATCTATGATTCTACAGTCCTGTTGTGTGTAAATACTACCCTATAGTGTGATAATGTGGCAGAGAACTTAAGTACCCAAAATTCCCATAACACTATAAACTCTCTTCTCTGTATGGTGTGTTTAAGCCATAATGTTTTTAAAATCCACAGGAAAACACAAAATCTTGTATCTGTGCTTTGGGCTAAATCATGGTTACTGTGGGAACTGGATGTTCGTAATCTCTGAATTTTACACAATTAAATGTTTATCATAGTAAATACATTTGCATTGTATATGGCACAATTGTAAAAGAGGAGACCTGCAAGGAAAACATTATTATGCTGTGGTTGCATTTCTTAGTATTGTGTCTAGTGGTTTGTGTGTTGGAGTTCAAAACTTAGATGAATGAGGAGATACCAGGACACTGATATGAGTCTCGTCCCTCAGGAAATGTGTGTTGCGTATTGTCTTTTATCCTTAAGAGAGGAAGAGGGGCTTTTACAATAGAAAGTTCTCCAGTTGAGCAGACAAAGGTATGTAACGAGATCAAGTGGTTAAAAGCTGAAATAGACAAATTTAGACCAGAAATAAGGTGCCCATCTTTAACGTCTATGATAATTAGGCCCTGAAAAAATGTTCTAGGAGTTTTTATGAACTCTCCATTAATAGAAATCTTTAAGACAGGGTTGGAGGGTTTTTTTTTTCTTTCCCCGTGCTTCAAACAGAAATTAATTCAAAGAAGCTCTCATGCCAGATGACCCCTAGGGATGTTCTCTGGCTTCATAATTTGTGAGTCCTCCATGAGTCATATTCCAACCTTGGTTATACAAAAAAGATGATCTTTGGTTGAGAGAAACAGAAAAGTGTTTCCTCCACGCAGTCCCTGTCTTATGCTGGGAATCACAAAAATTGTCTGTGGCTCTCATTCTTATCTATAAATGGTATGTAGTATATTTTTCCTCATATGGATGCTGAGAACTGAGATGCTTCTGTGCAGGGAAGCTTGGGATCTATAGGACTGTGTCCATCTGAGGTGGTGGGTTTTTTTTTCACTCGGGTGTTTGCAAGTAGGATGGAGAGACACTCATCTCTCCGGTGTTGAACAGTAACAGATCATCAACCAGAACACAGTAGGACGGGGTAAATTGGATCACTGCATCTTTTGATTGCACACGTTTCTGGCATGTGCATGTGGAGCCAAATGAGAGGATGACCCTGGCTGACAGAACTGCTCTTCCATGCTTACTTCATCTGCAAAGGCCTGTGTTCAGCAATGCCAGGCTGACTGCAAATGGAAATATGCGGGGTGGGGGAAGAGTCCTTCTGTTGCTTGATCTGTTTTTTTTCTAGATGATTCAAGCTCCTTAATTGCCAGTTCTTTATTGGTCCATTGTATCTGAGGGTATAATGGAAGCTGAAGATTGAAGTGGAGATGGTAGGGTGATAAATGAGCCTGAAAGGTATTGATAATTTATCTGGTCAAGTGTTTGAGATGATCTTCGCTCCTGCCCTCTCTCTGGGAAGATGGCATAGACATTGAAAGTCACCATGTGTGCACGTAGAATTCACAAACATTGAGTCCTGTGAGGTGGGCAGTGAAAAAATTCTGCCACAGCATGGTAGGGCACGTTTAGTTTACATTTCTGCCACATCAGTGACATTCGATTCCCCCTTGCCTGGTGCCCGTGTAAGGGAAGTTCTCAGTCCCTTTTGGCCCTGGGGTTGCCCTTCCCAGCTGCACACTGCACAGCACGCCCCATCTGCCACCGTGCACCAGCAGCTTCTCAGGAGCTAATTGGAGAAACCCTACTCTAGAGCCCATTGAACTTGCCTGTAACGGTGCTTAATTAAAGTGCAGAAAGTTTGAAGAGATAGCAAGTTAAGGCTTAATGCAATAACGAAATGGCACTATTCCACCATCTGCTTCCTTCAAGACGTTAATTGCTTCCTCATATTTGTTTGTTTTAATTAGGAAAGAACCTTGATTAAAATGGAGTGAGGAGGGGTAAGGGTAGAGGAGTGAAAGGCTGGGAGGAGAGGAAGAGAGAAGTGCAGGAGAGGGAGAAAGGAGTGGAAGGTGAAGGTTTGACCATGCTGCTGAGTGCTGATCAGCAGCTCTAGAATAGCCAAGTAGGAATAAATATTTTGGCACGTATGGATACACCTTGGACAAGCAACAGTCTTGTGTTACTGAGAAACTCAGGCATAAAAGATGAAAGGGACAATAAAAAAAGAAAGAGCAAAAACATTTTTCATGGACCAGTCTTTGCTATAACTGCTTCTTACCTACTTTTGCAGAATCTTCTCTGTGCACCGTGACTGCAGCACTTCGTTTTTTTCAGTCCTGAGTAATAATTCACATGGAAGAAATGGTAACCAGACTTTCCCCATGTTCACTTCTTTTTTCCTGTCTCTTGAACTACCATCTGTCTGCATTAAGTTCATCCTGGAAAGAGTTCAATTTCTTTTGAGCAGCTTCAGATAAAAGCATTTTCTAATGATTGATAACCATGTCTGCTTGAAGAATGATGTCAGCAATTTTCTGAATAGATGATCGATAAAAGAAAACTTAAAAAATAATTAAAAAACACGCTCCCCCGTGTTCCTAAGTAGTGGTTCTGGCTGAAACTTCAAGGATAGGAGCTTAGAAACTCTTAATTGGATTCACGTGACTTACCTTTGTCTCTCCT
>NW_015090839.1:3758118-3763280 GCF_001431845.1 Calidris pugnax | reverse complement strand
CCTTTCATTTCCCCCCTTTAACCCTCTTGAGAGTGAAGTCTGATTTCCCAAGCAAGTATAAATGTAATTAAAGTCAAACACAGCTCTTAAAAAAGGGAAGCAACTAATTTCTTTTCTGGGCCACTGGTATTGTGGACAGATCTTGATAATGGAAAAGCACCAACCCGGGAGCATGAAATGGTGATATTGGAGTCGTTGAAATAATAAAATGCTTAATAGCGTGATGAGTAAAATTGCTTGTTTTACAGGAGACTATAAGCCTTGTATTATTCTGTTCTCACCTTTTCTTCCCCGCGCTGCTCTCTGGAAGAAGCTGTAGCTTTGACATACCCAGACTTACTGTCCCAGGGACTCTATTTTGACTTTCCGCAGGATTTATTTATTTTTTTTTAAATCTCTTTCAGTAGTGGAAAGTAGTTCCATTCCCCTGTGGCAAGCTTAAGAAAGATTGTGGTCACAGAAGAATCTTAAACTTACTTAATCTCTTACTTAAAAATAGAAAAAAAAAATAATCCCCAAACCAAACCCCTCACCTGATCACCTTGAATGGTTTGGTGAATATTTCCTTTGATAACTGTGGAAAATGTATATGCTTTACATTGCAGGCCCATCACCTTAGCTTAGCTCCCATCTCTAGCGCTGGCTACTTTGTTTTTTGCTGTTCTTCAAATGCATCAGTATGAGCAGTCACTTTTGTAGCAGACTAGCCTATATATATATATATAAACAATTATTATACAGTATGTATGGACAAATGTTTTATGATGGGAAGGTTTAGTACAAGGATGGGAGCATGGCTTTTCACCTGTGGATTTCTGGTTCAAAATCAAGTACTTTAATTTTGTCCTTTAAATATAGTGTAATTGTTCCCTTGGGGCAAGATAGGAGACTCACTGGATCAATTCTAATCGCATTGCTTAGTGTTATGCACTGGAATACCTCTGAGATGTAAGCTATAAAAGAACCAAAGGAGAACCCAGGGTAGCAGGTACTGCAGATTAGACTGAGTGGTTTGCTGGAGTACCTTGGGTTTTCTTTGGATATCTCCTATTCCTAAATTAATTTGGTTTCTTTTTGCATTATAAAACTCACTAAGATCCCAACTGAATATGATACAATTACTAGCTCCAATTCTGGTCATCCCACCTAGAAGAAGTAAGGAAAAAGTTCACTAGACACTCAGTAATATCTCTGTGAAGAGACTTGGAAGGGCTGGGACTCCTCAGCTTGTGAAAAAAGGGCTGGGGCAGGGAGTGCTTTAAAAGGAAAGGATGGACCACACACCAGCTCCTCTTAATGGGAAGTTGCTGCAATAAAGACAGGCTGGTTTCAGTGTGCAGGATCTTGTGTGTTGAGTGTGAAAGTGCTGGAAGGGTGTGCACTGGCTGGGGTGGCTGGAGGCATCAGTATCCAGCTGGTGTATTGGGAAAAACCTTCACAAGGAGAATTTTCTCAGCCTAGGGTTGTCGAGTCTGTTGGGGATGAATTTCTGGAGAGGAAGATGTCCCTGTGGGGTTTGGGATTCTTAGTTTTTATGGGTTTGAAGATTAAGGGAAGTTTGTTCATGAAGTCTGTGAAATCAATTGAATCAGTGTGGTGTTTTGTGTTTGTTTGGGTTTTTTGTTTTGTTGTTTGGTGGTTTTTTTTTTTTCCCCAGCAGTGCTGCTTAAACTGTTTTTCTGACTTTATTGCTATTACCTACCTAAACAGCAAATAGTCTGCTGAACAACACTATTGCCTTCCTCCTCCTCTCAATCATGCGCTCTTGCCTCTGTGGTACTGTTACCTCAGACTTTATTTTCATCATCATGAAACAGCCTGCAGTCCTGTGGTTTAACATCAACTAGTTGTGTAGTGAATGGCAGGTGTAGCTTGGTACAGTTGCAACCTTAATCTCTCCCACTAGTCAGAAAAAGCTATTGGGAATGGATATTATAAGAGATATACTTTGGATTCCTCTAATTCTGCTGCCCTGGATGAGCAGTGTTTGTCGTAGTGAACTGTACAGGATTCTCTTGGGACAGATCCGACAGAAAGCCAGCAGTGAGCTCCAGCCCAAGCCGACAGCCTGGCTCAGTGCTGCAGTGTAACCGTATACCTTTTATCGACATGTATTTTTTAACAGGTGACTGCTTCTAGCCTGTATCTGTGAGGTAATCGGTAGACTGATGGGTTTTCCATATCCTTTCCTCTTTTCATTTAATTCTGTAGGAAATCCTACATTACGGATTCTGTAAAAGCAGCTTACAGTGATGTGTGTCTTCCCTTTCCTGCAAACTGTGGAGACAGTTTTACTTTTTGCAGTAGTGCACTTTGCACATGTTTGAAAACCAGCTGCTTTGGAAGCAGCTTTTCATTTTTTTGAAACAATGTTTGTGATTAAACGCAGGTAACACCTTGTATTCTCATAAGCTTAATTTAAATATACAGGTATGTGCTTTGTAGCTTTTTTCCTTTATTCAGATGTTAGTTAAACGCATAGAGGGATTTTCTTCTGTTAGATGTTGTCTTTTGAAATTGCCTTTATTTTTGACTTTCAAAGCCCCAGAAAAGGGAAGGAACACACACGAGTCTATAAAGGAAGCTTAAGTAGTTGTACTCAGCTGACCCTTAGTGCTGGGCAGTGCTGCACACAAGAAGCCTGCCTGACTTTACACTTTTCCCTTCCTCTGAGCCTTTCAGATGGTTTAGGTGACCACTGGTGATGAATGGAGTTAAACATTCCTATTTTTTCCCCACATGGTTGACTGCCTGGTTTTGGCGGCCCAGAGTCAAGTTGTCCCTTAGGGAGGGGAGGTTGGGGGGAGGAAAGAGGGGTTGCAGATCTCCTGACATATCAGTGTGTAAACCGTGGGCTGTGATTCCCATTTCTGTCACAGAGCGGCCAATGTACAGATTGCTGTGATTTGTATTTAAATGGGGAAGCTGAGTGCCCTGGTTTCCCATGTTGTATCAGAGGTGGCAGGTATCGTGTGGCTGGGCATGGCAGTCACCGGGGAGGCACAGACCATGTCAGCTCTCCACGACTGGTGCTGAGGAGCTTGGGGGGAACCTCTTGTGCTGTGAAAAGCTGTCTGGTGCTGGTGAGTGAGAGGCTGGCTGGAACTGGGTTAGGAATTGAGGCAAATGAAGGCTTCCCCTCTCCCCGCCATTGCCCTGCCTTTCTCCCCGCCTGCTGAGTAAACCTGCGCCTTTTCGGGGCTGAGCCATCAGGAGTAAGGAAAGAGAATCTGCTGTGTTTTGTAGATGCATCTTCCCTCGATTAATTTGAAAGGGGACTATTAGGAAAATAGGCTGCTCTTACTTTCAAGTGGGTTGAGCACTTTACAATCACTAATTAAACTTTACAATGTGGCTGCTGTAGTCCTGGCTATATCCCCTGAAGCAGCACTTTGCCTAAAGCCACACAAACAGGTCTCTAGCCTTCTTTTGACTCGTGCGTGTACCCTGACTGCTAGAACGTGAATCTTATTGCATGAGGAACTACTGAGCAGCAAAAGATTGGCAGCCGATAACTAGGTACCATAGATAAAATGAGTTAAATTAATGTGTGATGAAGTTACACAGGGGAGAAGTTTAGCCTGGAATCTGGCAACTGGCAGGTTGCAGGAACCATCTGTTGCCTGTGGTACCAAGTAATCATTTTCCTTCGTTACTTCTAAATCTTAGTTACTCAACACAATTTGGAAACAGAAGTTCTGCCAGGTTATTACGAGCACTTCAGGTGTCTTCCTTTTAAGTGTTGATTAGAAAAGCTTTTCCCTCCGTCTCTCCCAGACTTATTTTTATACTCATGACAGGTGTGGGGTGGGAGACTGGAGTGCTCAGTCTACCCAGGAATGAGTGCTCTCACTAGTGAATTTTTTTTCCACCTACATGTTTTAGCTATATCCTGGACAGAGTGTCTCCTTAGGTGTAGGGAGGACTTTTAGTGTTTGTTCTTTCCTTGCTTGCCTTACTAGTGAACAGTAGAAGAATCATTGTTGCTCCTGGTGAGGGGGTTCGTGGTGTTTAATTTAGAAACTGGAGCTAATCCTACAGCATTTATCATTGGCTTCCAGTTTGCTATCACCTTGCAAAAGCTTTATGTGGAAGGAGATGAAAATTGGTGCCAAAGAGGAGTGAGACCCATCACTGCCTCATCACCCATCTCTGGAGCTATGCAGAACTTCCCAGCCAGACACTGAGCTGAGCACAGGGCTTGGTATGAAGGGGAAAAAGTGGCTGCTGGTAGCAAGAACTGCTCATAATGTTTTTGTCAAAATAATGGCTTTTCAGACTATGAAAACAATGTTAGCAGAAAGGATGTATTATTCAGAGTGTTCAGATTTTTTTGTTGAAAGGGAGGGAAATACATTTAAAATTGATTTGAAATGAAAAGTTATGCAATTGCTAGGAATGAAGCTATTTATATAGCAGTTTCATTCTTCCTACTTTTCCTATTCTATGCTCCTTTCCCAAAAGAAATAAAAAGAAACAGCAAATAACGACTGGAAGTTACTGTAAGCAAAGCCAGGTAAATTAGAATGTTTCTTTTTTTTTAAAATTAAAAACAGAAAATTAAATGAAAATGCCTTAATAAATGTTTTTTTCATTTTCACTAGTGGCTTTCATAGCAAACAATTGCCCTTTGTCAGCTGTATTGCTAACTGCATGGAAATTTGTATTTAGTATGGCAAAGCACAGAATATGTCCCGTGCAGGTACTGTGCAGAGATATTCCCTGACCCGCTATCACATCTGTACCCTGAGAGATTCTGTCCTGGGGAGTTGCAGGAATTCCAGTCTTTTCCTCTTTTTTTTTTTTTTTCCTATTTTTAAAATATGTGAGTTTGAATCCTGGCTTGAGCGGGTCGAGTTGGGATTTTGAATTCGCAGCCCAGTCACTCAGAATGTCAATTGTCTTCCAGGGCACTGCACTGTGAGTCCCAAGGCTGGAAGCTCTTTAAAAGACCATCTGACTTTTAAAGGAACATTTGCAGGAGAATATATATCTTTTAGGTCTAAATCAACCAAGTGGGATTGATTTATCAATATGTAGCAACTAATGCTTAAATAAAGAGACATGTCTTCTCCAGTGGTGTTAAAATGCTCCATTAGAAAATTTGAACTAATTTCTAAAGGTGTTAATTTCCACGATGCTGCTAGTGAGTGCTTTTTCTG
>NW_015090839.1:3752307-3758078 GCF_001431845.1 Calidris pugnax | reverse complement strand
CCACCCCAGGCTCATGGGAGGTATTAAGCTGCCTGACAGGCTTTTTGCTTCCTGGGTCGTGCTGCCCAGGCACACTGCTGCCCAGGTTGGGGTTTTCAGCAATGAGTTTTAATAGAGGGAGAGCACAGAAGAGTGCTGGTGCAGTGCCCCCAGTCTGTTTCTCAGGTGCTGAAGGGTTATTCCCTGTTACGCTATTTCCTGGTGTTTTTACCCAGGTTCATTTTCAAGTGTATCAGGCAGTTGTGCTCTCCCCCCACCTTCCTGCAGCCATGCCCAAGTACTTCTGACAGCCCAGGATGTGCTCTCTGGACTTCTTGTTTTGGCTAATGTCTGCCTCTGTGTCGCCCTACGTGTGCGATGATTCCTCTTACGCTGTGCCTCATGTGCTCATTCCCTGCCTTTTTGACTACTTGTGTTTTACTTACTCCGGGAAATGTCATTACCTCATCATTAGGCAGTTCCACTGAAATAAACAGACAAATCCTTTATACTTGAAATTTGCAAAAATCCTTTTGTTTGGCGCATCTAAATGTTTGTTTCTACATTTCACAGTAGCAAGTTTCTGAGGAAAAGGCATAACTAGAGAGAAAAGCAATAGGGCAAAATAGTGTGAAGCACAGAAATACAATCCAGGAAGATATACATGAATTAAAAACCAATAACTAAAACCCCGGTCCTCTGTGTAACTCCTCCCAGTCTCTGGGCGTGTGGACTCACAGGGCTCTTAAGCCTAAAATTGTCTAATCCACAGCCTCCCTTTCGAAAGAGATTCTGCTGTAAGCACTGTATTCCTGATTTGAGGGTCCCGAGGGCTTGGGAGCCGAGTAGCCTTTAGCAGAGGTGTCTCAGCCCTTGGTTGGGAGGCCGCTGCCAGGTTTGTTCTTCCAGCTGTGCCAGCCAGCTGTCTGGGTTAGGCAGAGGATGGCTTGGCGCACACTGACGGGTCACCATGTAGTGCTGCACGTACAGGCCAGGCTGAAGTGACTCCTGAGCGGTACGGTGTGCCTAGCGTGGTTCTTACCTGGCCTACAATTGCTCGTTAGTTTAGAAACTGGCCCATATCGTGCAAGGCTACAAGCCGTTTCCTTGATGATCTGGAAAGTTTTCAATATCCTGAGCCATTTAAAGTATTATCCTTTTCCAGCCAAGACTTTGACGCTTAAAGATTTTTGCTAGCAGTCTGCCTTGGCAAAGATTTCCATTTCCATTCTCCAGCACTCTGGAACCTAGAAACCTATCTGTGCATAACTTCTTGTCACGTCCCCCCAATAACCCTTAGGTAGAAGCTGGGACAGGAGTGGGGGGGAGTGATTTTTGGCAGGAATTTTGAATATCGGAAGATGAAAATAACAGTGAGCTGGAAGAATGCAGTGATTTCCCGTGGCAGGGGATTCCCAGCCTGCTCTTGCATGTACACCCACAAAAAGCATCGTGTTTCTGGAGCAAGTGGTAAGGGAGGAATGTGGTTCAGAAAGCAGACACCTATTCTCACAGTGCCTGTGGACTTTTAGACTGCTAACCAGATCACCAGTGTCTTTGCTCCCTCGTACTGATCAGCATCAGTCACTGTGAGAGCTGTGTGGACAAGGATCCATCACACCTCGATTCTAATGTTTAATTGGGCTCCCTGAAAGGCATTCCCATTTGGTCTGTAAGGAGAGCACCAGCTATTTCAGGAGCTTGGGAACTGAGCTGAGAGTTCCCTGCACTGTGGACGGCTTCTCCCACCCGATTGCCAGGTTTGGGTGTTTGTGGTGGGAAGTTGAGTAGAAATTTTTGCGTGAGATTATGAAGTTGCAATAAAACATAGAGCGTGCTACATGTTACATAATGGGAACATCCACTATAACTTTCCAGATGTCCATGAGCCCTTTATTTCCTTTTAAAGTGGATTGTGCTTATCTTCCCGTGAGCCAGCAGACTATAGGGCATGACCTAAATGAGTTACTGGTCATACTAATGCCAGGGAATTCTGGCCAGGTGCAGTGTACCCCTCTATGCATGTTATGTTCTTATTAAAATAACCAAACTGATCGCATCTGTCTCCTCTCTCTCTCTAATATATTGTCACAACATTTAAAAACATGTAAAATTCTCTGACTTACTGGAAATGAGGTTCAGGAGTGTAAAAACGTGTTGAACAAAGTGCTAATTGACTGTGACCTGTAAGTGAAGGAAAGAATAAGTTTAACCTTTGTTCTTATTCTAATCTTTCTGATAGTCCTCTAATGCTTTTTTTTCTTTATTTTTTTATTTTTTAAAGAAACTGCTATATGCTAGCTGGAATGTAGAAGCATGTTAGTGCTAGCTTAAGTACAGAAAGTCACAATTATTAATGTGTACATGAGCAGTGCCTGGGAACTCTGTTCTTGACTGTGTCGTGCTAGATTCTTTCAAACAGAAAAGAAACTGGTTTTGCTCAAAAAGAACTTAAAAAAAAAAAAAAAAAAGCAGAAAGGAAGAAGCAGGTGGTTAGACATATAGGAAGAGCAAGTTGTTATTGGCTGGTGTGCCAGCCATTAGTTTTATTTTGTTGTTGCATTTTATGCTCTGTAACTTTTCCTAGTGCTAAGTGGGTGATAAAACAGTGCAACAGTGACTTTTTTTCCTCTTCTTGCTTCAAAGTTGTGAGCCCCCCACTCTCCAACTGTGTCTCTCCTCAGAGGTGTGTCTAACAGTAGCCTGTCTCTGCAGTATCAAATACGTTTTTGGGGAAAAGTAAACCCATTCTAGGTTGTTAGTCTTTGGAAAAGCTTCTTGGAAACAGCCTCGTTTTCAGGCGTTGATGACATGCTCAAACGTCAATTTTCAGTAACGATGAGCACTTTTTTAAAAGATTTGATTTTTACTAAAAGAAAATGGAAATACTATGTATGTGTCAGATACGGGATCTTGAAGTTTTGCTGTTAATCAGTAACACCAGCACTGCAAATTCACAGAATTCCCTGCTGTGATGCCCCTGGCTTTGTGTTTAATATATTAGGGTCTGGTAGAATAAACAACACTACTGATCTGTCCAGGCTTCTTGGTGGCAGAAAGGAGAGGATGTGGGGGATGGAGGCAGACCAACTACAGAAGGAGTAAAATAAATGATAATGATTCAGAGCTCTCCAACAGTTGAACTTCAAAGTCTTTAGAAAAGCCAGGTATTCTTTGTTCTCTTTTAACGATGGTGGAATTGAGGGAAGGCCAGTGTTCCCAGTGCAGCTGCCATGGGAATTACAATAAAAGCTGTTGAGTTTTGCAGAAATAGCTCTCCTGGTTAGTACCAGCTCAGAGATGGGGGAGTCTGGTTTCTCCTGCGTGGCAGTACAGAGCAATAACTGCTCAGCTGCTGCCAACGCTTCCTTTTAGCTAGTCCTTGTTAGTGGAGAGTTTGTGGTAATGGGAGTAATTAACACACTGGGAGTCATTTCTGTGTCCTGGAAGGGAACAGAAAGCCATCAGAGCAGCCCCAGACATGATTGCTCTGCAGGGTTATTTTTTCTCTCTCTCTCTTTCTTTTCCATTGTGCTTGGGTTTTGATTTTTCTTCTTTGTGTTAAGAAAGCTGGAGAGCTGAAATGGTCTGTAAATTGCATTCACGCTGAGCTTGGGCTAGGTAGGCTAGTTAAAGGTCACTCATGTGGACTACATGGCCTCCTCTCACGGGGTGGGGAGAGTGTTTAAGGAGGGAGTCACACTGTCCCTTGTGGGTTTTTTTAACCCTTCTTCTTCCAATGGCGATTTGAAGAGCTCTGGTTCTGAATTAGGTTTGTTTAAACAGGCCCAGGAGGTGAGAACCTTTGAAGGGTGATTATGATAAAATATTAACTCTTCCAGCAGCCAGATGGCTTCCCAGCCTAATCACTCTGAAGTGTAAGGCTCTGCTGCCATAGTCCCATGCTTGTTGTTGAACACATTGCTAGCTTGCTCATATTCCTTCTGAGGCTGCTGGTGGCATTTCAGCTGTGTGTTGTGCGAGTGCACGTGAGCTCGCTCCTCATGCATAAGTACCCAGTTTGGGTATTATGTGGTGTTTCTGGAGGTGAGCTCCGGGAGTAGACTTGTCATAAACTGTTGTTCTTGCCCTCTCCAGGTGACAACTGGGGACAGGGAGAAGGGCAATGGGCTTAACCTGTCTGACTGCAAACCACGTGCCCAGGTACCAGGAAACCCTCCAACTGCCTACCTACAGACCACGACTGACTATGTCTTCATGTACATGTGTATATCCTAATCCACTACAGGGAAGCAAAGACAAAGTAATTCTAGCTTTTTAGTCTAGCTTTTTTATTTTCTTTTCCTTTTAGGAAGACTCTCTTCATTTGCAACCCTAGACCTCCCTGAATAGTACATCTCCTTTTCTTGCCTTTTTGCTTGGATACAGGTTTTTTGCCACCGTCTCCTAGGGAGCTCTGTGCTGAATTCAGATAAGGAGAACTGAGCAACTCTGTATTTGCTTTCAAGAATGGAAAAGCTAGGCCTGCAGGATATATCAGTGGTCTGAAGAACCAATGAACATAGGAGAATACATCTTTTCCTTGGGCTTGGGGTGGTGCAAAGGCACGTGTGGTTCTCACAGTGATGTAAGAGACAGGTATGAATACTATATCCCTGGAAACCACCCAGAAGAGGTCACCAAGTGCTCTGTGTCACCCCCAATTCCCAGTTTTAAGATGCTGGACATCATGCCCACATATGTCTCTACATCCAAGATAAAACCTTAAAGCTTTCCATTTTCGAATCCATTTTTGTCCCTGCAGCCAGTCATGTAGGATGCTGCCATCCCGTGAAGGTCTGCCAACTTCAGCAGGACCTGAACGTGTTTGCAAGGCAAAGCGCCCATTTTCAATTGTGCTTCTAGCCTCTTCACTAAGGAGAGCCCATCTTGCCTTACCCCTGACCCCTGTGAGCAGGTAGTGCCACTAAACTTTCCCTGGTTAATAGAATCACAGAATAGCTGTCTGCTTCTGTCTTCAGCCTAGTTCTTTCAGCTCAGCTCTGCTTGCACCACCCCAGAGTCCTCTCCATCCCCAGCAAGGGGATGAGGCCAGTGTCCAGATTTATAGCTGAGATGCAAATGCTGCTAGAGGAATTTAAACCTAAATTAATCCATGTGGTTTTCTCTAGTCTCTTGAATTTCAAAGCCTCACCGTCCACTCTTAGTTTTCTGCAAGCGTCTTCCCTCAGCATCCTTGCTGAGGAGGGTGTATGATGGGAGGATTTTTGCATTTCTACTTTTTTCCCCTCAGTGACAGTAGCAATTCACAGTTTTCACATCTGCATTTTTCATCATAAGGGTGTTTTTTGTTATTTTTTTCCCTTCTTTTTTAGCCACAATTCAGCTGGGGATAGACCAGGCAAAAAGATTTCTGCTTAAGACATAGGAGTCTATGAGTCTCTGTGGTGACCCACACTAACAGCATGAAGCGAGCCCATTGCTCACTAGAGAACTGGATGAGTGAATAAATACTATCAGTTCCCCATTTCTCTGCCACTGGCAAGCTTGGCTTTTAATATCAATTATTGATTGTGGATCTCACTTGATCATTTTGAGAAGCGTATGTCATAAAGCTGTGATGATCTGATCATTGTGCTTTGGGCCAACTGTGGGAACACACATGGACATAGAGCCAAATTAGGGTCCTGTTTTCCCCTTCCTTAAAAACTATTCTGCTTCATTAGGGCCTGGGGAATAAAGCAAACAATTGGATTTTTGGATTTTGCTTTATATTTTTTTTTTTTTTTTTTTTTTTGCAGTGAAGGCCAGGACAGGCGTGAGTTCACATG
>NW_015090839.1:3680991-3752009 GCF_001431845.1 Calidris pugnax | reverse complement strand
GAAAACAATTTGTTTTTTGTTTTTTTTTTTTTTTTTTTTTTTTTTTTTTTTTTTTTTAGCAGTGAAGGCCAGGACAAGCGTGAGTTCACATGAGGTATAAATGCATGGATCCTAGGGGACCAATGTATGTTTTTCCCTCCACACCAAGTATGACATAATGAATAGGTTTGGTTGTGGAAGGAGGTGGCAGACAGGGGGGAACGGTAAACCCCTCCCGTCAGTGTATCAGTGGGATTTTGTGCAGCATCCTTCAGTGGCGGGGGTTTGTGAGGTTAGCCATCTTCTCCTTGGCTTCATCTAACTGTGTTATTCTTTCTGCACTAGGAATTGCTGAAAATTACACTTTCAAATTCAAAAAAGTCCATCCCCGAGCAATTAGCTGCCAGAGAGGGAGGTAGTGGAGGAGGGAGGGTTGAGAGTGACAGCCTGAACCCCACAACCTTCCTTTGCAGTTGGGTAAATAAGCTGGGGAGCAGCACTGTGCCCAGCTTCTCACCCTCTTTCCTAAGCAGGTGCATTGCGAGACTTTTGCAAAGATATTAACCCCGCATACAGAGTGTGCCAGTCAGTAATTATGGAAATTAGTTGGCAATTAGATAATGTCACTCATTCTCTGCATACAGCTGATAAGCAGTCGAGAGCCACTCCAAAGCAAGGGTGAGACCCTCTCCATGGGTTGCTGAGCAGATGGCTCTGACCTGGCATTCATAGGCTGCTCTCAAGTTTGGGAGGGTGGGTAGTGGTTGGGAAGCACTTGCCCACGGCACTGGGGTGGGCCTGCCTTCCTTCCCAGTTTGGAAAGTTGTGCAGCTCTATCAGCCCTGGGAGTGGGACTTTTCAATAGTGCAAGTGGGTGTGTTTCCTACAGCAGGTTTTGAGTGTGCGAGATGCTGAGCTGTCTGTTCAGTGTGCAGATTCCTTGCTGTCCCGGCTCTCTGGTGGGCCAAGGAGGTGGTCCAGGCTGCTGGAGACGCAGTGGAGATAACTTGCTGGCTCCCTTGTTCCTTCAGGGTAGCAAGTATTTAAAGTACTCTGCAAAGACCTCATGTAGTGGTTTGTTGAAGGGCTGATTGTATGAGACTGGCCGTCTTGTTTCGTGTTGCTAAATCGTATTAAGCCAAAAAAATAACATGAAAAATATTTTTTATGCTGCTTTTCCGTGTGAGCAATAGGTGGAATTGGAACAGGGGTGTTGCTAATTCATGACTGGGAGAGATACTGTCCATCATGAAGTCTTTTCTTTTTTGTGAGATGTGACCATGCTGTGACAAAGTTTGAGGTTTCTCAGAGATAAAATACATAACAAAATACCATGGGAATCTGTAGTTATTGTCCCAAACTGTAATGTATTGCTATGGTAGCAGTGTGCTGTATGAGGCTGCTAAGGTAGTACTTATGCTAAAAATAAAATGCTAACAGCAGAAAATTATTCGTTCTCAGTGTGTCTTGGAGGATCATTGTGGGAAATGGGTGAGGTGCAGATTTGTTGTGTCAGGATTTACTCTCTCAATCTTGGGATTCAGATCCTGGCCACTGCTAAAAAGGACACTGGGTCTTCTGGGTTTTTCTTGAAGACCCTGCTAGTGTGCGGTGAGGTTTGCTCTCACAGGCTGAACTGTGTCAGACACAGAACTGGAATAGCGGGAAGCACCATGGATCAGGACTGATGGACACTGACAGAGTTCTGGAGGACCCTTAGATGGCCCCAGCCTGCTAGAGGCTGGGTGCAGGCAGCCTTCCCAAAACCTGAGCTAAAGGCAATGAAGAAACCAGAAGTGACACCTATATTTCGTGGGTTTTGTGTCTTCTTCCTTTTCTGAAATAGAACTGGCACCGTCTTCTTTCAAATCAGCTAGAAAGGGATTACCTTGGCTTCTCTCAGATAGAGAGGGAATGCCTTGGCTTCCCTCAGTCAACAATGCTGTTCTTTAACCGTTTCTGCCTGGTTTCCCTGCTTAACTGTGGCCTTTGTCCTCTCCTAATGAACATCTATCGATGTTACAGAAATCTGTACCACAGAGGTAGCCTGCTCTTTTTACTGTGCCTTTGAAACATCCGAGGATTGAAGCAACCCACGGAGACTGAGATTTCTTTGTGTGTGTAAAACAGAGTTTCAGCAGCCTGGGGTTGGGAGAGATCAGTAGGCTTTTCGGACAGGCGTTTGGGCTGTACGTGGACATACACATCTCATTTGTGGTTGTCACACAGGTTATCAGGTTCACGCCTGCTGCTGTGATTTACAGCATCTCTTACTGGTTCTCAAAGAGTTAGTCTTCTGAAACAGGGAGAGAAGAGTAATATGGCTGAGGGCTACTTCTCATGCAGATGGTGTAACCCACCCTGTCCAGGAGAATCGAAAGCCTCTCTGCATTGGGGTGGTTGGTGCCACACTGGGCTTGCTTCCCTCCCCAGCTGTCTGATGGAGAGGTGAATTTTGCTACGGTGGTGCTAAGTGTTCCAGGGAACCGTGAGCTGCTGGGAGCACATCGCTGGCTAATTTACACACATTATTATATTCCTATTCCCATCTCATCAATAATTCCAGGCTTGGGTCATCACTTTCTCTCTTACCTCCCTCTCACTCTATTTTCCTTCTCCATAAATCATGGGCTATTTTAGTGGAGCCACTAGGGACCACAGAGGAGAAAGGTAAATGGACAAAAGCCACATAATTTCTTTTTTCCAGTTGATTTTCAACCCCCCTTCCCCTCCGAAACCCCATGAACTGAGCCAACATTGTGATTATTGGGAAGACAGACGATTTAAGCATTTGGATCAGTGGGTTTTTTTCATTTTACACCTCTCCTAACACCTCCTTTTTCCTCCTTCCATTCTCCTGAGCCAAGCTGTTAACAATTAAAAGGAATTATCTTCCCTCTGGTTTTGACTTGATTTTATTTGTGTTTAGAGCAGTTTAGCTAACAAGCTCCACTCAGGCAGCTGCAGGGAACAGGCCTGGTTTCCACTGGGCACTGAAAGCTCACCTTTCTCTCCAGCTTGTGGGTTTTTTTTTTTTAATTGATCCCTTTTGTTATCTAAGTGACTTGTTTTTCGTGCTGGCTAAATTTGCCAGACTGACAGCCCTGGAGACTTATGACTTCTGTAGGTCCCTGAGATGGGAAGGGCAGAGGCTTGTGACTATGTGAGCTCCTCCGTTGCCTCCTAGTGATTATTCTCCAGCTCAACCTCTGCCCTTACCAAACAGAAACTTTTCTGTACTGCCCATTTCTGCAGCGTCTGTGGGCATCCTCCTTGGGAGCAATGTGGGCTGCAGGGTTGAAAGGCATTTGCTGCGGCCAACAGCAGCCCCAGCAACTCTCATTGTCCACAGCACAAAATGCTTTGCCCAAGCAAATACTGTGTTGCAATATTTGCGATCCAATTTCTGAAATCTCTGTTTGTGCTGGCTTCAGGGAGGCTGAAGGCCTTGATTCTCATCATCTCCTTTCCTGCTTTGTATCTGTGCTAACGTTAGCCATGCCCAGAGCTGTTCCTGTGCCCAACCCATCTCTGTGAACAAGCACCTGTATTAATGGAAAACTGACTTGATTTTTTTTGAGCAGAGTTTTCAAAGAATGAGCCTAGCTTTGCGCTGTCATTACTTGTCATCTTAAAACATCCTCCTACCCCAGGCACAGAGTCACCCACGTGCAAATAGGCAGAGGTGAATTAAATCCCAGTGTTAACAGGTGTAACTCCTGCTCACTGAAGGCAGGAATTGCTCGCTGTTTGCTAGGGGTGAACTTGGCCTTTTTGCCAAGCCACTAGACCAGGGTAAGTGGTTAAGTGCTTAGACAGTTCTTATCATCTAAGCTACAAGCTTCCTATCATCTAAGCTGCAGGTTGACATATATAATTTGCATAGCACATGCTTCCAGGTTGCAAAGGTCCCTGTTAAGAGCCTCTGAAGTGTGCAAGACATGTAAAGTAAAAGCAGTTACTGCATGACAGGCTGACAGCAGGATTGTCTTCTCTAATGCTTGCTTGGTATGCTAGGAAGCATAATGAAAGCAGTGCAATGGAAAGTTTGGGTAACGTCTTCTCTTGCCCTGTATCAACTCTTATACTCTAAAGAATCCTGGTCTTTGCCCTAAGGATTTTCACTAAGAGGTAATTGTTACCGTGGATGCTTCAGCACCATTTCTCTCAGTAAAGCCAGTGAGATTGCATCCATCAAAGGAGTCAAATAATTTGGTGTATTTTTACATTGCTCAGCACTGCGATATGTGCAGATCGTGTGGCGAGTTCTCTATTTGGTCCTCTTTCTTTTGAGGACGTAGATGTCCTTGCTGATTTGGAGGACTGTGTAGCCAACTGCAGGTATGAAGAAGTAGCCAGAGTATCAAGGAATGTAAATGAGTTACTGGACAAACTGTTAATAAGCTTTATGGTAAAGATATAGTGAACAGTAGGACTAAATTTTTCTTTTCTTTTCTTCTCTTGACTCCACAGGTCCTGCAAGCTCCGTGAGTGCCAATCAGTGAATTATGGGCTGGGTAGCCACCAGTGCATCATGAAGATTGACTTCATTTTTGCCCTCTTGAGGATCACGTGCTTTATGAATTCACTCTCTCCTCCATCTCACTGCCGCTTCTGTCAATATTGTCATCACTTCTAGGAAACCAGAATTTGAGGCTTGGGCTTCAGCTCCACCTTTCCTTTCTCCTTGGAACAACCAGTGTCACCTTTGTGTTCTACCAAAACAAACCACTGTGGGTTATTTTGCCCTTCACAAAAGTACACCGGCTGGAGAAGTTGCTTCATATACCGTGTACTTCTGACATAAAAGCTTCTGGATCCTAAAGGATAATTGAGATCTTTCCTTGGGGAGGAGACATTTCCTCTTGGTCACGTGCTCTTGCTATCTCACTTTTCACTTACTCTCCCTCTCTCTGTCACTCTGTGTGCTCTTCTCCTCTTCCTGTTGGATTTAACATTTGGTGTTGACTGCTGGGGTTCTCATCCCGGTAGTGTGGCTTTTGTTTTTCTCCTAGGGAAGAGAAGATTCTTGAAACAATGGGCTTCACTCTGCACTCCATTTACTTCACCTTGAAGGTGAGTTTTCTGCTGGGCTCCCTGCTGGGTCTCTGTTTGGGTCTGGAGTTCATGGGCATCCCCAACCAGTGGGCCCGCTACCTCCGCTGGGATGCCAGCACTAGGAGCGAACTCAGCTTCCAGTTCAAGACCAACGTCTCTGCTGGGCTGCTCCTCTACTTTGATGATGGTGGTGTCTGTGACTTCCTCTGTCTGTCCCTTGTTGATGGGCGCATCCAGCTCCAGTTCAGTGTGGACTGTGCGGAGACTACAGTTATCACAGACAAGCAGGTCAACGACAGCAACTGGCACTTCCTGATGGTCAGCCGCAATCACCTTCGGACAGTGCTAGTGCTGGATGGTGAAGCCAAGCCGGGTGAGGTGCGTCCACAACGCCAGTATATGAATATCGTCAGTGACCTTTTTGTTGGTGGAGTCCCACTGGACATCCGTCCTGCTGCCTTGACCCTTGATGGTGTTCTGAGTGAGCCTCCGTTTCAAGGATTTATCCTGGATCTGAAATACGGCAACTCTGAGCCACAGCTCCTGGGCAGTCAAGGGGTCCGACTGGAAATGGAAGGGCTCTGCGCAGAAAACCCCTGTGAAAATGGTGGCACTTGCTTCCTTCTTGATGGCGAGCCACACTGTGACTGCTCAGCCACTGGATATGTTGGCAAGCTGTGTTCTGAAGGTAAGAGAATGCTTCCCTGTTTCCCATTTTTCTTTACATAATCCAAAGAGCTAATTTGTCACTTAGCAGGGCTACAACTGAGCTCTTATCTGTGCTGGTGGCTATCAGAGGAATTAAAGATCTACCATTCTTTTTCCAGCTGGAACTAATGAAATGGAAGTAGATGGAGAGCATGAGCAATTGCAAAAAGTGCCTTTCTGAAAGTATGCTGCATTTGGGGCATGGGCAGATTTTCTTCAGCAGCTTATTAATAAGGGTAGAGAACATAAATTGGTAAATACAGAAGTTAATACCCTATCTTGGTGTTGGTAAAAGCCGCTCTCTGGGTAGCAGTAAACAGGAGCCATATAGGTACGGCTAACAGAACTGATGGACAGGGCTTCGCAAGAGTTAGGCCGTCTTTGATGTTAACTGTTGCTAGTCCGTGGAAGCCCCAAGCTCCCCTTCAATTGCTTGCATACTAATTGCTGAATGGCACCTCGGTTGATTATCATCCTTGATTAAATTGCTTTGGGGCCTGCTGAATGATCTTAGTATTGTAAAGGGAAGAGGGATTTGAGGGTTTCTGTGTTGTTTCATGCTCTTTTAATATTTCAGTCCAAAAGTTTTAAGTCATGCAAGCCACATGATGGAATGTGTTTCCTTGGTCTTTAGCAGTGTGATGATAATTAACTCTGTAAGTGCAAGAGACTTGAGTAAGTGGACTAGAAATCACAGTATGAATTTGAGAATCTCATCACAGCATTTTTAATGACATTTAGGTTTAAACACTACACTTTGACATTAAGCCAAAGATGAAACGTTGGCAAGAAGTGTCTTATCTCAGGATAAAAAAAAACCTGAAATTTTGTCAAAATGGAAATGCTTGCAATAATATCTTATCACAACTAGCATTTATTTACTTCTTTTGGCAATGAAAATACGTTGACTGCAATTTCATATGTAGAATGTGAGAAGTGCTGAAAATAAAGTCTGTATATGGTTGATAGGTAAGCAAAAAGCCCTAGAGAAAAGAATATGTAAATATATTTCTATGTTTACAGTATAGGTGGAGAAGAAAACATGTTTTTATGGGAAATGAAGGTTTGGAAAATAAACATGATATCCACGTGTCCCTTAATTTTAAGGTGCTATTAATGATAACAGAATATTTGGCTTTATAGACACATATTACAGTAGCAGTACATGACTATTAGATAGGAGGTGTGAGCCTATGAAGTGCTGAACACCAGAATTCTCCCTGGCTATTTGCTCTGCTCTGAGCAGGTTCAATCCAGTAATGAGCCAGAACTATTTTCTGTGCTTGAGCCATGAGTTACGTGGAGCTGGAGAGAATCCTGGGTGTGACCAAGCACTTCAGTAGCTGGGCTTCCCAGCCTGATCCTCATACGCTTAGAGGACAAACACACCGTGTGTCGAAATGCCAGTTTTGGGTGATGGAAGATTGCAAGAGCCACACAGGCATGTGGACCCTGAAACATAAATATATAAACCTCTTTCTACTGCTGGGCTAACGGATCTAGACTCCACGGGGAGCTGCAAAAGACATCAACAGCATATGGTTTTCAGTGAACGTCTTGAGAAAATACTGTAAGTGATCAAGGCTCCTGTGTACCTGTGGGGCTATTGTGAGGGCTCTAATCAGGGCTCGGGTGGTGGAGTTTCTGCATTTCCTGGGTGGGTGGAACAATATCAAATCCGTCTTCTAACGAATCCAGGGATATTTCTGTTGAAGACATCACGGATCAAGCAGTGCTATTGTTACCTTTTGAAGCCATGCGTCACCACTGCTGTTTGTTTCCTATAGTGATTCATCAGCTTCCAGCCCAGCCTTCTATTAAGGGTGAGCAAAGAAGTTTGTCACGATGTACCTTTTCTAGTAAACATTTTTAACTCACTGTTAGCTGTGAGCTGTTCACTCACACGTAAGGTGCTGTGCAGAGAGCTTTTCCAATGGAACAAATGTAGAAATTGCCACAAACAGTCATTACCTTGTCCGGTTCTTCAATTTTCTCTTGTATTACTTCATGGTGTACATTTGGTTTATGTTAGAATTTTATAATCAGCCTTGTTTTCTGCCTCCATTATGCTGCAGCAGTGGTGATTTCTGTGTGTTTAATGCTGTCATCCAAAAATGTTACAGTGTCTGCGCAGGTTGTGAGAAGAAGGGGAAAAACAGAAGAAAAGCTGTTTAGTAAGTGGAAACAAGCAAACAAAGAAAAGTGGCAAGGAAACAAAACAGGAACCAGTTTACGTATAGCTCCTTTTTGTCTGACTTTGAAAAATATAGCAAACTCCAAAGATGCTGTCTTTCATTTCTGTGAGCGTGGCAGAACATCCACCGATGAACAGGAGGACGGGATAGGAACAGCAGAACTGGATTCAGGCTCTCCCTGCCTGTGGCTTGATTGGCAATTAACCAACTTGTATTTTCTTTGTTTGCTTATTTTCCAAGAGACTGAGATGTTTGGTTTTGTTTTGTTTTTGTCTGAACTGGTCCCTTTTGTTTTGTTTCCTTATCCTGCCTCTGGATATTTGCAGATATAACATGGTTCTTTTATTCCCAGTCTCACTTTTGTAAAAGACTTGCTCTTTGAACTGGATATCAACAACTCCCTTTGGGGGAGGGATCCTTAACTCCATTGCAGTATTTACTAGTCTGTAGTCTGTGTGCATATTTTCATTTCGTCATCGCAGTTGGCTCTTTTACTGGTAACTGATGGGATCCAATCAATAACAACTTCTGTTTGAACAGCTAAATGCAATATGTACCTTTTTAATAATGAGTTCTCTTGACAGTATCCAGGCCATTACTTGCCTATTGACTGATACCCATGTCTTCAGATGGTGAACCCACAGCAAACTCATTTATTTTGTGGCCAGAGAAATAAGAAAGAAATAGAAAGTGGAGTTTACTGATCTTGTAATGTGACGGAATGAAGCTCTGTGTACAGTATTAAGGGTTACTGTAATGCAAAGTGCAGTTCCAGTTATGGTGAACCTCAGCAGAGAACAACCATTCCATAGTGAGACAAAACTGTAAATCCTGTCCAGAATGTGCCTGCGATGTGCAGGAAGATTTTTGGCGCTTAAAGTGCACCCAGAGAGAGTTACCAGGATTGTATATGTTGTGGTAACTACATGCCCAGATGGGGACCTGAGCTGGTCATTGCTGGTCAATGAGAAGAATGATTTCTGTGTCTGAGTGTATACAGTGGGAGTTCATATTTTGCAAGGTTTGGCTGTTTTGAGTAAAATGTGATACTATTTTTATTATGGCTGGAGTAAACTTGTTCATTGAATCTGACAGCTCTGTAGGGTACAAAGGATGGCTGTTTTGAGTAGCAATTAATTTGTATGTTTCTGGGCAATGGTGGCATTAGACATGAAAGTTGAAGTCAGAGACACCTTCCCCTCTAATGAAACTCATCAGTCTCTGTGGGATCAGGCTGCTGCCAAGAGAATGAAGTTCCAGTAGAATTTGAGCAGCACAGATACATTCATGTCACTGGGGAAAAAAAAACCCAACAAAACCATCCCCACGCAAATTTTGAAAACTGTACTGTTGTAGCAGCTCGATGAGCATGTTCATATCTGCTCATTCAGGATCACGCTGTCTTCCTTAGTCGGCAAGAAATTCTCTCTTCCTCTGACATCATGGTGCAGAAAGTGATGTGGACAGTGTGAGCACAAGGATGTATGTACAAGAGTATTTTGGCTCAGGACCTCACCTCTCTCCCTAAGCCCCGTCTGGACTTGGTGAGGAAAGGTGAAACAGAAGATGTGCTTAGAAATGACATTAACTCTGCTTGTAGTTTCAGAACCAAGACGTTGATGTGATCACCAGCTTCACAAAGCACCATGCTGAAGCCTTTGTGTTGCCTGCAGGGGCTGTTTCTAAACGAAGCCTGAATAGGGGCCTGATTGCACCTCTTCCCTTGATTACCGAGCAAGATTTCCTGGGGATGCTGCCTGCTGAATGACAGAGGAGCCCGTTACTCTGTAATTATCACACTTTTAACTGCAGAGGGAACAGATTTTTCTATAGCCCCTCAGCTTCGTTTAAAGAGACAAGTTACTGCAGGATTTATTCTCCACCCGCCCCTTTGGAGCAGCCCAGTTTTGACTGCATCTAAAGGGGCTGCCTGGCCTCACTTGAAATAACCGTTTCTCCCTGCCAGACACCCCAAACTTTGTGACACTAAGGGCTAATTTGGCACTTTGCCATGAGTCTGATGGGTGTGCTTAATTTGCATATGCATTTACATACATTTTGTAATCAGAAACAAATGAACATGACCATAATATTTGCTTCCACTTGCATATTCCTTGATAGATGAATATAAATTGGTTGTTGTTGAATTCACCAGCAATAAACAGCTGCAGACCCTCCATTTGGCCTTGCACTCTGCTGTTCTAGAGGACAGCAGGCAGTTCAGGAACACAATTTGATGGGCCCAGATCTTCACTTCCCAGTGCAAAACTCAAGAGTTGATGGTCACCAAGCGCTGTGGAGTAAATATTGCAAGGGGTGAATCTGCTGGTTTATGCCCCTTCTTACAGCCCAGCTCTGGCCATTGGGTGGTAAGAACTCTGCTTGTGACTTAGTTTTGCAGCAAATTGTTTTTCACCATCTCTTTTCCTTGCTCATTCTTCCTGGCTTAAGTTCCTTTGGTTGAATTTAAAATAGTAATCTCTTTCCATTCTGGTTGTAATTTTTTGATGCATTGCCAGATGAGCACCAGAGAAAGATGATGTGTTGAGATATTAATTACTGTTTATAAAATGCTTTGAAACTCCAAAGTGCAGTTTAAGCACCATTTGTTATTCTTAATGATAAATATTAACACTGAGCAGGAGCTGCAGAATTTCAATTTAGATCTTACATACCTCTTCAAAGAGATGACCAAGGACCCATCTCCCCTCACTAAACGCGGACTGCCTGCAGCTCTGGGCCTTGCTGGGTTTGTTTCGTATCCTCTCCTGCTTTTAATGCAGGGGAGCCACAGGGAGATTACAGGACCCTGTGTGGAGCATGCCATTGATTCAAACAATCCAGCTGCAATACATGCTGACAGCTATATTCTTCTTGTTTCACTCTTCTGTATTATAGATGACCATGAGGCTACAATCCTTTTCTGCTTGATTGCAGATCAGCTGCAGCCCTCAGGCAACAGACAAGTTATAGCCCACAGTTAGGCAAAGTTTGCACATCTCCTCTGCTGAAGTGAAGCAAATTGTGGTTGGGTACAAAGGAGATCGCCATTTGGTGTGTGGTAGAACTGGTGAAGACAGAAAAATATGTAGGCAAGAAGGAGGTGGGACTCAGAGGGGGAAAAAAACCAGGATTAAAATGTTACTTTATGAAACAGTAAGCCATAGTTCACACAGTCTGTTTACAGCAGCTCTTCTGGCTTGGTTTCACTTGCCTGATAGTATAAGACAACAGTTCTTGGTCGTCACAGAGAGTAGATTTAAATGGGCTGAGTGAGTTTCTGGAGGACTGAATTCAGCTGGAGTCTGAATATCAGCTTCCTCTACCAGCCCATAGACCAGCCTCCTGGCTCCTGCTTTGTCCCAAAGTGTGCACAGTTACAATCTAAACTGGGATTTTGGGGCATTACTAAATATTGATTTAAATAAAAGTAACTAATACTAGTTATGAAAATGAGCAGAGCCCGATATTCCTCTTTCCAACTTACAATCAGGAGATAATTTGATTTCAGAAGGAAGGTTTATTTTCCTTGTTTTTTGCCCTAAAAAAAAAAAAAAAAAGAAAAAGAAAGAGTTGATCTATTATTACTGTCCAGGCTTCTGCTGAGCTAGGCAGCCTGTCATGGAGGTCAATCAGCAGTAAATATAGCCCCAAGCAAGACAGCACATGCTGTAGCCTTGCTGTCATCCTTATTCAAGGATGGAGGTGTGCAGGTCACTTGCCACAGGGTAATTTTTGTTAAATTTTGGTGGAAAATGGAGGGAGATAATCCTCCCAGGTACCTTGAGGATGCTGGAAACGACGTGACAAAGCTACAGGGAAAGAAGTGGAGGAGGACCACATCTGTCCGGCAAACTCTGGCACCACTAAGAGAAGATGAGCCTCTGCACGTCGACCTCGCTGAGCACTGAGTGCTCCCGGGTGCGGGAGAAGGTGGTAATCCATGTGATGAAATGGTAGAGCGGCCACCTGTCCTGGGCCAACTTCTGATTTCACTTTACCTCTTGTTCCTTTGCTAACCCCCTTTGAACTTGATGAATAGCAAAGCTTCTTTCTCTCCCTATAGAAAGCAAGGCAACTGCCATGTTATTGCTGTCCAGAGACAGCAATGTGACTTTTGGGTGTATGTGTGTGTCACTCCTTCATTGCAGACAGATTCACTGCCACTGTAAACCTGCAGAGCAAAGCATTTGCCCTTCCTCCATCTGTGAATAGGTCCAGGAGCTGACAGCTGGGTGCAAAACAGGCTGAGGGCAATGGGTGTGGGGATGTAGGGAGGCCTGTGGATGCCACAGACTACTCAAAACAGAACTGGTTTGTACTTGAGTATGTTTGCTCTGAAATGGGGCTGGGACCTGAGTACGCTGGATTATTTTTCGGTGTTGCCAACAGTGTTGCCACTCATGCTGTTTTCAGATGTCCGGGCCCTGTCGGTGTGTACACTCGCTCATCTCATTATCCTAAAAAGAGACCAAGGTACAATGTGTAAAGAAAGTGGCCTGGAGCAGCAGAACTTGGATGGTCCGGTTGTTAGAGTTTTAGCACCAAGAGACTAATTTTATTTCTGCACAGGGTTTACTTGTCCCTGCATTGATTTGCTGGCAGACTAAAGCACTCAAGATTGAATCAACTGACCTTTCTTTCTATCTCAGTTTCCATATCTGAAATACGTAGCCAGTGGGGCTTCCTGTACTCTAGGTATTAAGAATCCCATGTACTTCTGCGTGACAGTGGTAGAGGCATATAAATATCTCAGCAGGACAGGTAAATGATGATAATTCATGAGCATCGAGTAGGATGACCTGGTTTGATTGTCAGTTTTCCAGCTAGGCTCACTGTTAGAAATTAAGGTGTCTTTCCTTGTTAAGTGGCCATCTTTGAGGAGTGTTCCTCATCTTTCTTTTCAACTGAAATCTCCCTGTTTACTGCTGCTTTGTGCGATGTCACACTATGAGCACTCAGAGCCTTCCCAGGCTGGGCTGGAGCTGTGCTGGTGAAGCCAGAGCCCAAGCAGCCGTGTAGCCTCTTCCCTGTTGGGTGACACGGAGCAGATGCTGCACTGCAGGGTGCAGATAGGAGCAATGAGAGAAGGAGAGCTTTTGACTCTTATTTTGGTATCTGTCCCCTGAATACCCTCTATCATGAACCTCAGATGCTGATCAGATGCTTTTCCTTGTCTGGTGACCCACCTCTGCCTACCTGTCAGCATTGGTGCTCTCCCTGCTGCGGCTGCTGGTTCCAGCCTGCCCCTGTCACTCTCCGTGCTCAAGGCTTGCCTTGACCTTGTGCTGTCACAGAGAGCAAAGAGAGTATAAAAGGCTACAAGAGCAGAATGGCAGAGTTTGCATTTCCTCTGTTCCTGTATGAATCATTGCATAAAAAGCAGGACATCAGAGAAGGAAGGCCTTTGGGTTGGTTTTGAGTGTTTAATTACCCCAAAGCTGGCAAGTGTTCTGTGGCTGTAAGGCACCAAAAGGGTAAGTAAAATACTTCTTTTCCTCTTAACTCTCATCAACACACCTTTAACTCTTTGTTAAATACAGCAGGTATATTTGTAGCTGGTCTGCAGTTTGAAATGTTGGCCAAGGAGGAAAGGGGTACTTGGCACTCAGGATTTTGTTCTGAGGTGTGATCTTCCTCCTCTTACTCATGGAATTCCACCAGTAAAGTAACCTGAGTAAACGTAATGGCCTGGCTTTGGCTCTGGGATTTGGCATAGACCTTTGTCAGAAAGGAAGCAGCAGTTCATTGGTAGATGTAGGTATTTGAGCTATAGGTTAGAACCAGGCTTCAATCTCTAATGCTGCTGACGGGCCCCAGAGTTGGCTTGCCTGCTGCATTTATTCAGTAGCCTTTCTCAGACTGTGTAGTGTCTTGGGTGGATTTTCATTTCTTCTCAGTTTGTTGCCTTAGTGCTTGAGAAAAATGACACTGTCTGAGTTTTCCAAACCTCTGGTGTGTCTCTGCAGGTATGTGTTTGATTTTCTGGTCTTTCCTGCTGCTTCCATCCTGCCAGCTTGTCTTTCAGACAAGGGGGCTTCTCAATACATTTCTCCTCAAGGTAATATAGGAGAAATCCCTGGAGCTAAAGGCAGGTTTGTCCACTGAGGCTGGTCAGACACCACAGTTGAGGCAGAGATGGCTGGCAGAGATCAGAGCAGCTTGTGTTGTGATCTGTGAAATTCATAGCTGAGTGGTGTTTGCAGCTAAATTCCTTAAGCTCCTTTCTATACATTGCTGAAATATATTGCTTGTATTCCCTAAAGAATTTTCTTTAAATGAGGAAGAAGTGTATGGAATCATTCCTTAAAAAATTGTTGTTAAAAAAAGAAGGGAAAAAAGAAAAAGGTGAGGGTTGTGAAGAGGAAAGAAGATTAAATTGCTTGTTTAGGACCACCTAAAGGAAAATGTTGGGAAAGTAGGCAGAATTTCCATGCTTTTTCTTCTGTCTTTTGCCCTTTCCTCTGTGGCTCCTGTTAGAGCTGCACTGGGTCACTACGCAGTAGGAGGCAGGGGGCTGTGCTAAGAGACCACCCTGCATGATGCCTGCCAGAGCTCTGGTGTAATTGGAGATCTGTGTAGGTCCTTGTTATTCACATAACTTCAACTTTTAAGGTAGATAACAGGAGATCAATGAACATAAAAAAAATATGGATTGGCTATATTGCCGTCATGAAGGAGTAGCATTGTTACATGTCTCAGGGTAACTAGAGCTAGAGGTACATTCATATTAATGTCAAAGATGAGGCACAACTCACTGAGGCATATCTAGCTACAAATTTGCCAGCCCAGGTACTGGTAGCTCTGTGATCACAACAGATTGGAAGGTAGTCATGTGATAGTGGTATGGCTATAGGTTTATTCTTGGGTAGAAGACCCTCTGAGAAAATGTTGGATGCTGCAGAAGATGGCAAAATCCTCTTTCTTCAGAGTTCCTCTAGTGGGCACTGTGCTGTTGGGAGATCTGATTTTTTTTTTTTTCCTCACTGAAAATAAAAAATAAACATTAGGTCTCCAATGATCAAATTGTAATTTAGGTTACCGGCTTAGCTGTCTCCTCCTAAAGTCTCTATTTTCCTTCATTAGTTAAGCTGAAATGCTCAGCTGTGTGTCAGCTACAGCAATGAACACATCTACAACAAATTCCCAAACCTGCTGGTTTTGAATAGATATGAGCCCTGTATACCTGTACGCTTTATCTCTACTTCACGTCTTACACATAACCATATCTGCAAGGCAGTCTGGTTTTTGACTGCCCTGTCTCGTGGCATGTTCAGATGAAAGACGTGTGAAGCAACATTTTGACCAGCTAAGACACGTCAGAGTAAGACAGCTTGGAAATGTTTTCCTTGTGAGAAATGGTAGTTTTGTTCAAATCAAAATATTTAGAAAAAATACTGATTTTAATGACAGTCTGCAGAAAAAGCAGTGTATTTTTATTTTGTGGAATTTCTGGAGTCTGACTTTGTTTAAAACGTAATCTGTATTAATTGCACATGTATTTCTAGCTTATTTTATAACTTACTGACAGTATTGTCCCTAATATAGACCTACTACTGATGAGCTGCAATATTTCACAAAAACGTTGAAATGTTTTAAGAAAGGGGCGTATGCTCCTGCACTAACTAAAAAGCTCAACTCCTCTGTGCTATGGCTGTGGGAACAGTTTGGCCCAGAAGTGGAGGCAAAAGGAGACCCCAGCACAGGATAGACTTGACTGGAGAGGAGAAGAGATTTCCAGCTCGCAGACAGCGAGCGGAGCCTGGAGCACAGGTAGGACGATGAGTCAGATCGATGCCCTTTGAAACCTCCCAGGAGGGAAGAGTGGCGTGAAGCACTGTTATCATTTAAGTTTATTAGAAGTGACAGATCTGTAGGTACTGCTGTTTGTCAAGAGCTCCACCAAGGGAAGAGCCCAAGGAATGATCTTGGGTGGACAGGACCTGGGTGGGTTATTCCCCGTTTGACTTCTCAGATGTGCCAGTGTCATTGAACAGAGCAGTCTCTGAACAGTGACAGTGAAGGCAGCGAAGCTGCATATATTAAAGTGGAACCACAGCAGCTGATTGGAGAGGCTGGGATTGCCAGCAGTGTGGTCTTCAGCTTTTTAGTGTGTTGGGTTGTGCCTAAGTAGTTTGCAATGTAGCTGGACCTGAGGACTGGGCAGTGGGCATTCCCAAAGAAGACTGTAACAAATACCTCTCTGCAAGAAGTGCTCTTTGAAATGCAGCCAGCTCAAGCTGAGATTTGGGCTTGATGAGCAAGGCTTTGCCTATGAGCATCACTTGGGAACTGCACTAGTATGGCATGACAACCCTTCTTCAGCTCTGGGATCTTTTCCCTGTCAATGCTGCTGCCAGTGTGGTGACTCCCAGTTTGCCTGAGGCAAAAGATAGCTAAACCAAAGTACTAAGTAACAGATCCTCTATCTCGGGAGAACAATTGGCTGTGATTTCAGACCTCATTTGTCAATGGTGTTTAATTATAGCCCCGCTACCACTTACAGTGGAGGTCACTGCTCTGTTGTAGGTCTATTTAATGCTCCCTCTGGCCTTAAAAATCTATGAATCTATATCCCACTATTTTGGGGCATTTGTAGCAGTCTCCACTGGTTTTCTTCCAGAGCTGAAATTGCTTACTCTTGGTTACTTGACAAAATGTTGTTGTTGGAAAGCTGACTAAAACAATTTAAGCCGCTTTTCAGGTGTGGGAGTGAAACAAAATGTGGGTTTAATCTATTTTAGTTTCTAGCCTTACACTTGTCCACTTGTTTCCCCTTGTGAGCGGCTGGCTGACTGCTGCAGGGTGGGCACATCAACTGTTTGAACTTGCAGATATAGTGTCACTAATGAGCTGAGAAAATACATCCAATGTACAGATCATTGTATAAAATGGTTTCTTGAACATCTGGTCACATAAATAGTATTCAACTTAAAATTAACCTTACAAACAGAGTGCTCTTTAGTCAGGCAGAGCTTTCATTCGTACCGATGAAAGATGTGCTTAATTAAGAACTAAATCCAATTCTATTTAGATTTGTTGATCTTGTCAGTTTAAAAAAATACTACTTTTAAGTCTCACTTTGAAAAGTGATTCAGGCATCTTGGAGCCTTGTGACTGGTTTGGGCTTCTAAATACTAATTTTTCATTTTACCTTTGTATTGTATTTATTTCCATCCTTTTTCACCTCTAAAGATTTGGGTCAAAGAGCACATTTCTATTTGAGATTTTTTCCTTGCCTGTGTTTGCCTTTAATAATTTTAATGATCTGATACTGAACTAAAACCAAGGCCATTCAAATGTTCTTTTTTTTTTTTTTTTTTTTTAAACTGAGTGAAGAAGGAAAATTAATTGCAAAAGTCTTGCTTTAATGTGATGCTAAAGTTGTGAATTTCAGAATTAAATGGTAGTACCTGCTACAATCGAAATGCCACATGGCATCCATTCAAATGTGCTTCAGGCATCCTGCACTTGATTTTTTTTTTTTTTTTTTTTTTTTAAACTGAGTGAAGAAGGAAAATTAATTGCAAAAGTCTTGCTTTAATGTGATGCTAAAGTTGTGAATTTCAGAATTAAATGGTAGTACCTGCTACAATCGAAATGCCACATGGCATCCATTCAAATGTGCTTCAGGCATCCTGCACTTGAATTGTGTGCAAGGCAGGAAAATAAAAGAGCTAAAATGCTGTCAGGTTAATAATAAATTGTGCATACATGTGGCACATTTCATCAGAGTATTCCTAAGCATCTCACAACTACTGATAAATCAGTCAGCCTTCACATCACTCTACCACACTGTGAAATGCATGTTATCTCCATTTTACTGATGGCAAAACTGAGAGGCAAGCAGAATGTGAATTATTGAAGGGTATCAAGTCAAAAGCTGCCTGAGGTGGGACTGGAATCCAGAACGCTAAATCCCAAGTATTAAACAATATAGTAGTTTATCTAGTTTTATCCCTGTGTGCTAGAAAATTTGCAAATACTGTGGTTTACATTGAATGTGAAGCTAAAAATAGGGCTTTGGATTTTAGGGGTTCTTGTAAAATTTCAGTTGATTGAAATTCAAAGAAAGACCTCAAAGAAAGATTCTCAAAGAAAGATCTTGGGTATCGACAATCTCAAAAATTAGTAATAATAATGAGGAAAAATAGATTTGTGGCAGTAAAAGTTTTAGCTGGTTTTGCCCATATGTGGTTTATATGCTCTTCAATATAACTTTAAAAACCAGGAAAGATCTAGATCCTTTAAATATTTCCAGTAGAGAGATGTTTACAGTCTCACCAAAAATTCCAAAATGAAACACTAATTCCAAGTCTTTGATGCTTTACTGGATGTCCCCTTGGATGGTGGGTGACAGGAGAAAGTGTAGTAGGGACTTATATGGTTCCTTCCCCTCTGCATTTCTGCAAACTTGCCAAAGCGATGCTCTCATTTAACCTCTTTCTCCCTAGTGTTCGTTGTCAATATAAACAGTGAATTTTACTGGAAACTTTGCTCCAGAGTGGAGTTACTCCAATGAACCCTAGAAGGCAGATCTCTTATGTGCTGGGCTTCCAGCTGAGAGACAGACCTGACTTTAGAGAAGGTTGACCATATGTGATGGAGACAGAAGAGTTTTTGATTGGACTTTTATTTTTTGTTTTGGTTGGTTATTTTGAGAGAAGATCACATGGAAAAACAAATTCCTGAAAAGACCTGGGCTTTTTATCTTTGCTCTCTTTAAGCAGCTTAAAAACAACATTTTTGAAGAGTTTGTTCTTTTGTTTTCATTGCCTAAAAGACTCTTTTTTAGACACTGAAAATTATTCTAGTATGCCCCATTTCTAGTGTTAGCCTTGAAAAGAATGTTGCCTGGAAAACCACAGGCACCCAAGTGAGCAGAAAGTTCTGCATGGAATGAAGATGGTGGCAGATGGGGCATGATGACCTTGTGCCTATTCTGGAAACAATAACATAAAGAGGAGACTTGAGTAGAGCCTTATTAGCCCAAATGTTCTCTCTTACTTGCTGTGGAATCGTGAGATACTGCGTTTGACCATATTGTCCTCCAACAGATACTCTGTTTTACTGCATAGCTCACAGGAGTGTGAGTACAACTCCTCTGCTCGGGGTAACTAACGGTTCTGACTTGGGGTTTATTAGAGAAGCTGTTTAAATTAAATTATTAGAAGTTGTAAACATTTATTGTGGATTATTTTGGTGCAGTGCACAACATAATTTAATTGTGAAGAAGCACATCACTGGAATTCCTTCAGGTCTGTAATAAAACTCAGCAGAACTAGGCCAGAAGGAAACAGATCTAAACTAACAGGCAATGCTGAGATCAGGAGTGACGTTTGTTGGTAGTGCTGTCAAAGTGGATCCCAAGATACTCACAGAAGAGAGAGTGGCCAGTCCAGACTGAGATGTGTTGCTAGAGGTATTAGGTCCATGATAGATGGTTGGAGAGTGGTGCGCAGACCTGTGATAATATGGAACTTTTCCTTAAATCTTTCTGGGAGTCTGTCGTAAGCCAAATCACACCTAAACACCAACACTCCAGCTGTTCCTTCCTCAGAGCAGAAGTACAATGAGTTGATTTTTGTAGCTGCTTATGGCTCTGCTGCTTTTCACTGCATTTCCTTCAGCCTAATTGTCCCATCCAGGCTTCACCCTGTCCCTGTTGGGAGTAGGAAGGAAGCAGATAGCACTGTGACTTTGGCACTAATCCTTGTTTCTCCTGACCCCAACTCTAACGTGGAAGATGGAGTAGGCTGATTTCAGGAAGGGGAGGTGGAGTGATAGAGATGACACGTGATGTGAGGAGAAAGCAGAGCTGTCAAGATGATCACAGCTGGGAGGGGAAGAGCCTCCCAGTTGTGACTGGCCAGGCCAGGCCAGGCCAGCTTTTGCATGCTGGCACTGGGAGGCAGAGCAGTCTCTCTGCAGCAAAGCTATGGGAAGCTGGGGGTTGGGCTCTGCAACTGGAGAAAAAGAAATTGAGTCAGCAGGGGAGAACCCTTGTTCTTGTGCTGTGTGTTTGAGGTGGGAAGGCTGCCCAAGCATGGAAAACTGATCAGCTTTCAAGGCACCCAGTTGGAAGGTAAATCTGTACTTTCACATTTGCATCCTAGTATTTGTCTTCAACTCAGTGAAGTATCAACATCTTTTGAGGATGTGTTCCATGAGCATCTGCTGGGAGAGCTCTAAATCTCCCTCTTTTTGATGTTTGATTCCTTTGCTGGAATTGGCTACCTGATGCAAAAGACACGCTGCTCATACCTTTCTAGCCCTCATCAAATGTGTTCCAAGAACCTTGCCACATGTAAGAACGATGCAGCAATGCGTGAACTTCTTTTTTCTGACAACAGTCATTGTTTTTTTCTTATCCCTCTGCTCTTGGCTTGGGGGACTGAAGTCTTCTAGGTCTTCAGATGTCACTCTGGATCCTACTGGGTCCACACATTCCACATATATGAAATTAGAGGAGTTGTAGGAGCTTTGAGTCTGCCTTTCACTTAACAGGATGATGTAAAGGAGCTGTAACCTTCTTTCATTTCCCTCCAGGTCTTATGACAGAGCTAGGTGGTGGAACATGGCTAACACACTCAAGCTAAACTTATTTCTGGGAAAATACTCATCTCTGTTATCTCCTAGACCATTTGCTATGAATTGCTTCTGTCTGTCTGAACTGACTCTTCCTGACCCCTTTGAGATTCAAAGCCCTGCCAGCTTTAAGTGCTCTGTGTTTTCCAGAGTTAATCATTATATGGGATGGACACAACAGGCATCTCTTCTGTGTGTGGGAATCTCAGAAAAGAGCAGATGCTGGATTGTCATTCTCCAAAAAATGTGTAAATTGCAAGACATGAGGTAAAAGCTCCATCTGCTGGAACAGTCTTTGAAGGCCCTGTTGGAGA
Source organism: Calidris pugnax (assembly GCF_001431845.1). Classification (NCBI taxonomy): domain Eukaryota; kingdom Metazoa; phylum Chordata; class Aves; order Charadriiformes; family Scolopacidae; genus Calidris; species Calidris pugnax. The sequence continues at coordinate 3,731,167 of NW_015090839.1, read as the reverse complement.
CAAGCTCCATCCTTCTGCTCTCAAATGAGGTGGCTTCATTAAGGGCCTCCTATAGCAGATAGGAAAGCAAAGACTAGTGTGGAAAAGAGGGCAGGCAAAAAGCAGTCAGAGCTGATGTTACTCACGTGCTGAGGCAACAGCACCAAAGATGTCTTGGTCATCATTGGTACTGGAGCCAAGTGGTGTATTTCTAAGGTCCTGCCTCAAAGCTTGTCAGGAATAGCCCAAGTTGGCCAGTATCCAGCAAACGAACGGTAATCTGTATGTCATGAGACTGCGCACAGCTGAGCGATCTGGAGCTGGTAATAAGATGGTCTGCATTTGAGACAATGGAAAATTTCCCTACTGGTATGGAAAAAAGACTGAGGAGTAAGATCTAGTGACAAAACAGTACTAATGCTCACAGCCAAAGGACCTGTTATGTCCTTGTCATCTGGTGAAGTAGTATCATGCAACCTGGGGTATATTAAGGTGCTGTTAAGTGCTTAGAAGTTGTTGTTAAGAGTTTCGGAGACTCTGGAGATCAAGATATCAATTATAGCTTACAGGATGTGAGATGGTACAACCCAAATTACTATAATAATAATAAAACCTCTTTGAACCATGCCAGGGCTTTTTGCTAGCTTCAGTAGAGTAATACCCAGTGCAAAATGAGTGGAGAAGGGATTCCATTTCCTCCTGTGGGACTGAATATGTCTATAGTTATTACTTCTGGCAACGTCTGATTTCTTTATATGAGCCTTGTGCATTTCCTGAAGGAGGTCCTGCAGGGCATAAAATTATAAGGGACAGTCAAAACTAGATGTGACTCTGAAGAACTACTGAAAGGTGGCAGCTTGGCATTTACCGTATTTTTAACAGAGAGATGTGTTTAGACATTATTAAAGAGGGGATTGGCCAAGGTGCTCTGCAGATGGCACTGGACATCCCAAACACTGTGGTTATGTCTACTATGTTGGCAAGGTGATACCATGGAATATTTGACATCAGAAGTTCGAACAGGTACAGACCAACCCTGAATGTTTTCACTTGAGACTTTATAGCTGCAATATAGGGTAGGACTGCATGTTCTGAAATACTGGAAGGCCCAACTAGTGCTTTCTAGGGTGTTGCATTTTGTCATTTAATTACAATTCTCAGATAGATAGATTTTACTTTCTTAGCAACCTGAATGCCATGCCAAGAAGCTTAGAAGAGATATTGGAGGATAACAGTGGTCTTCTTCCCTAATAATAGAGCCCTCTCCCCATTATATACCTGAAAATTTGCAATGGTGATTAGGAGCACTTTCAGAGTTTAGTGAATAAGTCTTTGGAGACAGCCTCATCCTCTTTTGTAAATCATGGTATGGCTGTAGCTATCTAACTAGCTTAATCTTTTCTATTTTCTTCCCTGTTCTTTTTCAGGGTGTCACTCATAAGAAAGCTTGCCCCCAATAGAAGTGGGTGTTGCTTTCTCTGGGAGTCATACAAGAGATTACGTAGGAGTGAAGAAGCAGCTTTTGCTTGTGTTACATTACACCAAATAATAAGGGAGGTTGTTTGCCTGTTCTAGGGCTGAAGGAATCTAACGGAGGCATGCATATTGTCTTCTGTTGAACGTTTAGGATAGTAAAGCGGACCTTTATCCACTGCCATCTCCAAGCCCATGACTGGGCTCACAGTTCTTGCATACCACCACCCAGTCTGTAGCACATGCCTTGCAGTGGTGCTGTTAACCTCAGTGTTCTTAATGCCAGGCCTGATTTTTTTCCTGATTTTGTGTTATTGTGTGAGGTTGACCAAACATTCATCATTTGGTGTAGAAGAGTGTTAGACTTCCTCCAGCAGACAGAAGGTACAACAGTTAACCTTTCACCCATAACAAGCAGTTAAGTTCATGGACATCACGACTGCTAGGCAATATCCTCCTCTTGGATAGTTTATTTTTCTCTAGTCATTTATAAGTGGGGACTAAACTGTATTACACTGGTAAGAAGGAATCATGCTTCTCAGATGGTGGTGCGCAGAACTGATACTATTTGTTAGGCTTCACCTCTGGTCTTCTGGAGCATGGCCAAGGTCAATGTATTCTGTCTATGGCCCATAAAACAATGGGTCACATGTTTCCATCTCACCTTTTAATGGCTAATCCTGGAGAAAAAGAGTGTTTCTTACTGTCCTCCCCACAGTGACAATGACCATGACCATTCTATGGCAATATTACTCTAAGGCACAGATACTCACTTGAGGTATCTGCGGTGGTGAGTAATGTGCTTTCGGAAGGAGAAGAAGCTACAGTAATGTCCTGGAATAGAAAGCTGTCAGGCCAGTCTGCATAGTGTTTCTGCTTGTTTCACAGAGTTTTGTTGTGGCACGGCTGATAATCAGTATGTCCATATGATGTTACGTTATATAAACAGCCAGGGAGATGTACTCAATTGTTCTCTCAGGGGAAATCATCAGGATCTGGATCTAGTGTTATTAACCTTGTTACTCTACACCTCCAAGCTGGCAAGATTCCTCACCAGACTTTTGATATCCAGCAACTGGTGGCTGCTGAAAAAGTCCTTATAAATGTTCTTCTGTACATTTTGTTAGTACAGGACAGCTGGGCATATGCTGCTGGTTCTAGCACCTTTCTTTTCCATGCTTTTGGTGCATGAACACTTAGAGCTGGATCCCGGCTGGTGAGGAATAACAGTTCCCGGAGAAGAGGCTTTTCACTCATGCAACAAGCACCTGTTGGAAATTTTCTTTTTCTGTCCTGACATTATGATACAGCTCAGCTGCAAAGAGATTGCGTTTAGAAATAAGAGACTAAATTGTGTTCTTTCTGTGCTTAAGACCCAGGTGAGGTATCAATTAGTGCTAGTGTTTGACTGTGTTTGGCAGTCGTCTTGGTGGTGGGATTGTGCTTTCTCGGTTTATACAGGGCTCAATGCGGTTGTGTACTGTTGGAAGCCAATTATTACGATGGTGGCTTTTCTGGATTCAGAAACCAGCCAGGGTATGAATTGAATGCTCCACTCATCTGCTTTCACTTAGGTCAGGGAAGGACTGCTACCTGGGAATAACTTTGAGTCTTTATTGACATACAGTGGATTTGAACTGATGGCTTGGAGGTGAAAAGCTTCATACTGCTCAGCAGCGTCTTTTGTATAATAGATGTGAGAAAATGAGCATGGAAGCTGTTTATTGCACACACTCCTTTTTACAGATTTAAGAAAGAGCAGAGCTTTTAAAATGTTTTTTTCAAAACCAAAAAGATATACAGCTCTTTTCCCTACATCTTTTCTGGCTGTTTTCTGTTGTTCTGGCTATAACCTAGTGTGTATTACATTAAGACATTAATCAAAAGCATTTTGGACTGTGCATAGGAAAAAAACCCAACCCTAAAATTCTTCTGCATGCAAAGTGCTGTTAATTTTAGGGGCCTGATCCTAGTCCATTCAATGAAGAGAGACATCTGCTGAATTCAGTGGGTATGAGGTCCTGCCCTGCCCTGTGATTATGCACTTGGGTCTGCATCTGCATGGATCCCGCTGCAGGCAGGAGGTCTACATTTAGACATTCATACAAGAAAATTTAGTGTTTTGAAAGATGCAGAAAGCAGCTGTTTCCCATCATTATGTTTCACATTTACTTAAGTCAGCAGTTACTCTTTTCCAACCAGTGCCTTTCAACAATAAACAAGGCAAATGCTTCCAATAGAACCTCTTGATGACTTCTATTTAATTTAAATATATATATTGCAGCAGCAAATACAGCAATAACATGGAATAAAAAGCTCACTAACACATACTCTAAAAATGATATGTAGGTTTAGGAGGGAGAGAAGAAGAAGATGTGTTTCTTCTGATTACTCATGCTGTATTTAGGGTGATTACTGTAAGTTGGAGGAGCATGCACTATATATTCTTATGTGTAATAAATAGAGTTCTCGCTTTACAGGCGTGCTGGAACTCCATCCTAATTGGAATTGGAGTGAGTGAATCAATAATTAGTTGATACTTACTTATACCAAACCCAGAGGCATGTTAAGTGCATTATAGATACCAAGTAAATTTCAAGATCATGGTCTTTATTTTCAAACCAGTCTGCAATTCAGGGAGATGGGTATTTAGAACAGAAGACTGTGAGTGGTTCCTTGGCCAGAGAGACCTACTGAAGCACAAATCTTAGTACCTGATGGCCCCAGGTGGTTACCAGCACTGTGGCAGCCTTTTCTGAGGAGTCTTTCCCTTAGAGCTGTTCTGTACTAGGGAGTGGGTGGGTGAGAAAGAGAGTGAGAGATAGTGTGCAGGCTCAACAACACATGGTGTAATAAAATAGACAATTTAATAAGAGATAATAAAAAGAGGAATATAGCGAGTAAATCTTGTATCACTTCAGAGGATGAGAACCCTGCTTTCATACATGCATCAGATGGACCTTGGATGGATTTTCCTCCTTCTTCCTGTGCTGTATTGCCTTTTATTTTGTAAGGCAAACAAAATCATCTATCTTCTCCTGAGGAGTTGTGAGGTTACCTCTGTCATTAACACCCACCAGCACACAGCAGAGGCCAGCACAGGGCACTCCAACAGGTTCCCATGCAGTGTCTACACCTGCTAATGTATGGGCTTCCCAAGCCCTAAGTACAAGGCCCAACGGAGCAGACATGGTCTGGTCAAGTTCACTGACTCCTCGAATATAGTCTCTTTGCAAGGCTCCCAATACAGAACTGAGTTACAAATTAATCTGATCTGAATCCTGTAATAAACCTAGATTTCTTTCCATATTAGCTATAATCAGTATTAAGAAATAAAGTGGGAGTTTTATTTCCCTGACCCCCTCTTTTTTTTAAGAAGAGATGTATAATCTCAGGAATCTTAGTGAGGCGTGTAACGTATGAGTTGGATTCCGTGGTGAAATGCTAATAATTCTACATAGACCTCCCAACAAAGAGGTACCTTGATAGTGAAGATACCCTATCTGGGCTACTGGGAGGAGCCTGCTAGAGGTCCCTTTTAAGGTGGAAATGCCACCTCTTGATTTCTGTGGGACATCTGTGCGCCTTGCAGATGGATGTACTATGGCATTTCTGTCTTTGGATGCTGCGATGCAGCACGAGGAGTGTTGCCATATGGCATTAGTAAGTGCCAGGTGTAACCAAGCAAAGGAGTGTTCCTTGCCCTCCAAGGCTGCACAAACTGCTGCTTCTTCAGAGCTCAGGTGGTGGCCTCTGAGGCCGGTGGTACAGATGTCCTCCCTGCTATGGCCTGGCATCCAGGTCTGCTGTAAGCAGGGAAGGGCTCAGAAAGTGCAGAGCTCAACCAGTGGAGCAACATCTCTCATCCTGCCTCATGTAAGATCAGGTTGGCAGCAGAAATGGGGATGGGGAGTTTTCCTCCTTGCAGGTTTTCCCCTTGTTCTGCAGCTTCTGTTCCTTTCTAGAGCAGTCTGGGTAGGAGGAAGCAATGCCGACAGTCAGTGTCAGGTGGGTTTGGAGAAGGTCCCCCTTCCTTTCCCTCCACCCTTGCCTGACTAGGCTAGTCACAGCCTTCTGTGGCTCCAGCTCTGCTTCTGCAGATTGTTCTGAGGGGAATATTAGCATCCTCTAATAACTCTTGGAATTTATTAATTCCAAGACCGGGTACAGCAAATAGATTATAGCTTGGGCCACTTCATAGGCTTAAGGAGCCCTTTCTGTGCTTACTTATCACTTTTTTTTCCAAATCTCCTTGTGTTAACTCCTTTTTCTGTTCTTTGTGTTACTATTTATTGAATATCCTCAGTGCTGTATGTGTCACAAGGAATATGCCCAAAGTTCATTCCCATCCATCATTTTTTGTGTGATAAGAGAGGAATGGAGGCAGCACAATTTGCAATGGATTTGGGGGTAGTAAATGCCTTTGGTAGCTGTCATGGTAATGGTCTGAGAACAAGACAAAGCTGAAAATACTCAGCATGGGTGCAGGTTCTTGCTCAATAGGAGGAGAGGTACGCTTTTTCTGTGGCATATGGTGGGTAATGCCTGGGTTTCCAATCTCTGTCAGTCTTGCAGGTGATGCAGGCAAAGGTGAAACACCACGGGCCTGATTTCCATACTTTTTGCAGATACCAGAATTTCTGCAATTAACCTAGTTTTAGCTTCTTGGGTTACATGGCTAGTTCACTTTACTGTTAGCCACAAGGCTGCTCAAAAATAGGTTAATTTTTGTGGTGGTCAGCATGGCAAAGTCCACTCTTGTGCATCATCATCAGCAAGCTCCCTGTTGTCTTTATGGGCAAAATAGAAGGCAAATCTTCTAGCATTGTTGCTTTTGTTGGATCTGAGACATCTGAGAAGTAGTATCTCTGTTACTGAATCCAGGGAAGACATTCCTGGTGGGGAGGATATTTCATTTAGGGAGATCCGTCCAGTTGCCATCCCTTCCTGATGCCCAAATCAATTAAAATTGGAAGGCTGTTGGAGAGAAACTGGCTTCTGTAGCTGTAAGATCTGTTGTGTGAGTAACCTCCAATTTACAAGAGCATCTCTTGCTATGATTATGATGCAGCCACTGAAGTGTCACATTGGTTGATTTAGTCCTTGTTAAAGTCAAGAGAATGAGAAATGGGAATGTAACTTTCTTGCAAGAAGATTTTGAAAGGCTTTGCAAAGCGTGAGGCTCTCTCACTTTGAAGGGAAATCTGAATGAGGACAGGAGTTTCCAGCCGTGCTTGCACAGAAGCATGTACAGAGATGCCTAGGTGATGTTATAGAAGTGGGGAAAGCCAGGAAGAAATACAAGTAATATATACTTTTAGAAGGTCATAGGTTCTTGCTTCATCCAAGCTGGGAGGGAAAGAGAAATCACCTTCCTCTTTTTACCACTAAAGATGACCTATGAAAATGCTAAACCAACTTTCTGTGTAACCCTGCCACTGCTCCTAATATATGAATGGTTTATAAATAGTGGTCCCAAATATTATAGCTAAAGGCAGGGAAGTCATTTAGTCCCTTTATTTTTTCTGATTGGCTACTTAGGTGGAAAAAGCTTTAGCACTTCTAGTATGTAACATGATGAACCATATGGTGGCTTTTGCTGTTTAGATGGAACACTGAATGACAAATTGTGGTGTTTGTGGAGGGGACTGTGTACTGAACATGTGTAACATGGGCACACGCTGTCAGTGTGTCCATGTTTTTCTATGACATGCTTCCTTTGTCCTCTGGTTTCTATTCTTTCTCCTCAGGAGGTATAGCTTGTTCTTGGCCAAGTGTTGCAAGTGAATTCTAGGGCAGGGGTGTGTGTGATACTTCTAAAGAGAAATAGATGGTCTGGGTACCAGATCAGAGAAAGAGAGGGTCTGCACCAAGCCCTGGTGAGGAACAAGAGTCTCCAGAAAGGCAGAGTGCTCCTTGGCTGATTTGTTCAAACACAATCTGTATTTCTTATTCATAAACTTGTCAGCCTGTGCTTCTGACAAGATGATAGTTTTGTTCTCATTGGATTTTTGGCCAGATTCAGCAGTAGTGTATGCCGGTAGGGGAGGGACAGGCTTCTGACGGGTTTAGACCTGTGCTAAAATATACTAGTTACACAAACCCAAGGATAAGATTCAAAACTGTCCCTGCTGTAGATAACTTAGATGTCTTTGCACTGTAGACACAGAATGGCTGCCATATGCAGAAGGTCTCGATGGACCAACACTCTTCAGTTTAGAAAAGAAATGTCTAAAGCAGGAGGTGAGGTGGATAGTGATAATCAAGAGTGCTGTGGTGATGCTAAATAGAGAATGTTTATTCATAATCCTTTGTAAAGCAACAGGTAGGGGATGCCCAATGCGATAGATGCAGCTGTGTACTTTAAATGAACAAACAAAAATAGTGTTTCACACCACATCAGTGCTAGTTCCAGAAGAGACCAGACGAATTAAAGAAGGGAAGAGTCCTTTGAGGCTGTTGAACTTTTTGATCATGGTGCAACCTCCACCGGTCTCTCTTTTCTGGAAGGTGTTAATAAAGGTACTGTGAATTTTCTCAGTAGCTTTGACTCTTCCCTTGTGCTTGGCTTCTGTCAGAGGCTCGGCCTTGGGGTCTGCCCTGCTCCGTTACTGCAGCTTCTTGCTTGTGATGCCTGGCAGCTGTTACGGACGGGGTTCTCTGGGGAGAGCGCGTTTTGAATTAGAATAATAAAAACGTAGAAAATGATATTGGAAAAGATCTCAAGGGCCGGCTAGTCTTTCCAAGACAAGATCAGGTGTATCTGAAAAATTAATGAGAAATACTCATCTAGTCTTTTCTTAATAGTCCCCAATGCTGGTGGCTAACTCCCAGTAGCCAAGGTATTCCAGAGCCTCCCTACCCTGTTGCTACCAAATTTTTCTAACATTAAACCAAAGCTTCCCCTTCTACATCATGTTTCTTCTCATTCTACCTATGGTGAATGCAGAGGACACTCTGTATTTTTTCACTTGCACCTCTTCTTTGGAAGTTACGCAGTTGTAGTTGTGCATCTTCATGTGCTTCACAAGGCTGTGAACACAACTGGCTGAATTGAGGTGTAAGGGAGTGCTGTGCAAAATAACAGGGAGCAAATCCGGTATTTCCTCCAGTGCCCAGGCACCAGGGATGAAATAGAAAGAAGCTTCATCCTGGAGTGCTCAGGCAATGTATCTTGGTAGTTTAAGTGAAAATCAACAGATTTTTTGGAGGACACTGAGTAATTAAATTTGGGTTGGATTTTTGCTAGTAGTAGGCTACAGAACTATTGACTATTCCCCAGCTACGTTAGCCAGGGCCCCGAGGAATGTGCATGAGCATATTTGTTGGCTTGTGTGGGAGAGGATGGTAAGTTCACTAAATGCTGTGCAAGCAGCTTTAGCTAAGAATAGTAATGATATAGAGTTAATTAGAGGGATTATTATGAATTAATTTTTCTAAATTTTTTAAATTTGGGGTTTTTTTTCCCCCTGCTCTTACAGGAGTTAAGCAGCTCTATACATTAGTTTCTGAAAGCAGCAGACATATTTAATCCATCTATACCATGTTGATATGAAGGCACAATGGCACGGCCAGGCAATTGTAGCGAACCCATAGTTGCTTGCAAATGTCTCCCCAGATAGCCATAGTGCACTCCCTGAAGGAGGATCTGGGTAGCCTGAGAGGAGAAAGCTTTGCTTTGAGGCAAAGGGTCTGTTTTCTTTTGTAGATATAGGATTCACTCAAACTTCATATGCTTTAGAGGGTAACATACTCAGGCACGTGTCAGTCAACCTCACATTTGACCCTGTGGAGAGGGCAGGATGCCCATGACATGAACAAACACAGTATGGAGAAGAGCATTGGAGGCATCAAGTCACTGTTAATCATTCAGATAAGATTTGAAATCAAATCTCTTCACCTCATTTAAATCAGAAGTGCTTTCAAATCACATGGCACTTTTAGTAGAATCAGCCAAGTTTCATTCTGCCTCTTCAAGTAGTTCTTGTTGTTCTAACTCTGACATGCTAAACTGCTGTATGGCGTTCCTATAAGCTGTTAAACATCTGTCTCTTTCACTTCAGAGCTGGCTGCGTTTCAGTACTGGATGAATGATTCCTATATTCACAGCTAATAAGGGCTTTGGGATCCCAAGTATTAGCTGTGCAAAGGCACAGTACCACAAATGTCTGCAATTCTATGCAACATATCAAGCGAGTACTATTCCCGAGAGACTGAAGCCTAAGAGATCCCGTAGGACAAAGGACACAGAGAAATGTAATTGATTGTAATGAACTTGTTTGTGTATGTGTCACCACTTGTCTCTACTGAATAAAATCAGAAGTGTTCAACACTCCATTAACACAAATTACAGGGTCCTATTCTTCTGGAGTGAGACAATAAGGCCTACACCTGCTAGTCCTATGAAGTTCTTCGTGATCCCAGTGTGCAGCTCAGTGACAGACATCACAGGCTCAAGTGGTCTTGGATTTGTTTCAGTATCCTAAACGTTTAGGAAATTAAATAGAATTGGTCAAATTTACTTCTGTGGCAATTCCATTGAGATCAGTGGAAAGATACCAGGGATGGAGCCTACTACCAGAAATATGAACTTAAAAGTTATTAAATAAATACGAGGGATGAAATCATGTCTCTATCAAAGTAACTGTCAAGTCTTTTATGAATTTAATGGAACCAAGATTTTAACCTAGTTAACCATAAATACAACAATTTTCAAGGTGCCTATCTTCTATGTGAGCATGGGCGCTACTTGGATGTTGTGCTGATGCTTGGAATTTATCTTGTTACAGAGCCCATCTTTACCCAAGCAAATTGTTATTAGAAGCTGACTATGCAAGGTGAATGCCATTTCTTTGTATATCTCTGTAACCCTCCGAGGTGGCTTTGAACCACTGTGTCCTGAAGAGAAAGACAAGGAATCTGTACAGTTTTGCACCAACAACACTGGTCCCCAACAGCTTGGTGCGGGAGGTGTAGTATGACCATACCTTTGCCTTAACAGACCAGGTTAGGATGGGATGAGAGCACTCGCCAAATCAACATCTGGAATTAGCATGTTGGTTGATGAAGTATGAAATTAATGAAGACTTTGTTTATGGCAATTTGAGGGATTTCCAGCTCAGCCAAAATGCAACTTTTCATCCTATTGTTAAAATGTTGCATCAGAGCTCAATTAAGAGGAAATCACCTGGTTCTGAGTCACCAGCATCTCTTACTACCACGTCACAGGCGTTCAGGCTGGCTCATCACATCTCTTTTGAATAATTCCACAGGCTCTCATAAATGCACCAATCTGTGGTCTCTGAACTGTTCTCATATATATGAGAAAGATAAAGTTGGTGATTGAGAGTTCCCAACCAGTCAGGCTTCTGCCAGTGAAATTTTACCTATATCCATTTTCTGTGTTTGCAGCACAAGAGCCAAATCTGCTTTAGAAAAGCTTTTTTAGGTGTTGGTAACTGAATGAGGTCATTTTCCTGCTTAAAGGCAGAATCTCCTCTTATTTGGGAGTGGGTCTCCTATGACAAAAAGGTGGCTCTGTTATAACTTTTGCTGTCTTGCTCTCCCCAGTTTCTGCCTGCTCCCCAGTCATCTCCACACACTGGTGTTTAGGGAGAGGGTAAGCAGAGAGCTCTGGAGGGGGATGCTGGAGAGCTTGAGGGACTCGTAGGACAAGACAGTGGTGTTCTCTTTGAGGTGCTTTTTTCCACTTAGCCTGACAGCTGGTTTGTGGTGTGTGAATTCAGTCAGCGGCTCTCAGCTTAGCTGGCAGAAGACAACCCAACACCAAGCTGGTGTCCACAACCCATCAAAGGGGAAGACAAGATTGAATGGACCATGGAGGTAGGCATGAGAGCAGGTTTCTTCAGGTCTAGGTGATGTGTACCGGTAGGGCGGGTGTGCATAGAAAGTCTGTGCTGTCCTTATCTTCCAGGTGGAGACAGAGGTACATTATTAAACCACCTTTCCTTATTGCTCAATTTTGTAAAATTCTTAGAATTAAAAATATCTCAGATGTTTCATCTACAGGCATGGGACTGATCTGAGCTATAATAATGTTTGCTTTGTTCCTCCTGCTCCCCTTCATCCTCCTCCTTCTCCTTCCACCCCACCCAGATGGCTGGGTCTGCATCAGACAAAGGCAGCAGCCCTGCTGATCCCTCTTTCAACCCAGCTATTAGCATCAAAGAACAAAAGCAAACAGCACCGGCTTGCGGCTCAGCCCTTTACAAAGGCGCAATAAATGGACTCTTGTGTATAGGATAAAGCAAACTCTGCCTTTTCTTTGGATAGGAGGCAGACCTCTCTGTGTTTGAAGTGCTCTGAGCTGGAGAAAGTGGAGAAACCTCTATCTGCATGGTAGTAAGTCTCGTGGTCACTGGGCTTTTTGTTAGCCATGGGTTCTGCGTGCTCCTCGTTTAATTGGAGAACGCTGTACCTGTGGCAGGTGGGAGGTCCCTGTGGGGGGAGGAAGGTAGTGCAGATGGAAGAGGAAGAAAGTGGGGGTACATTTTAACCAGTCCTTTTAAAAAGAAACCTGGAAAACTTGAAGAGAATTTGAGAGAATGTCTCAGATGACGGGCTGAAGAAGAGTGAACTCAGCGCCCGAAACCTGGTCACTCTGCCCGTCTGCTATCTCTATCTTCTACTTTTCTTGAGGCATTAGATTTCTGCTAATTGTGGAGCCACCAGCCATAAGGTACTGCCTCAGAGGTTTCTTATTTAGGTTCCCTTTGTCGATATATGCAACCACAGTTTCAATTGTGCACCATGGTGGTATTTATTGTAGGGTCTTTTTTGTGAGGACTTGCTGCCTATATGCCATTTTTGTCTTCGCAAAGAAACCAGTGCTTCCTCAAGTGTGTTTTAAAATAAAAACCAAGTTCTTTCACCTTTTGAAAATCAGCATTTGCCAGCAGATACCACATGGGGGGGTGTCTGCAATACAAGAAACTCCCTTTGTATTTAGTATGGGAAGTAACATTAATGACCTGGGCTTCCACATAGGTAAATACTACAAAAGTGTCAGAGAGGTGCAAACAGCGACTTTTCTGATGCAACTAGTGTATATAGAAGTTGTGTTGGGTGGAAACTTTCCAACAAAGAGACAGCAAAAAGAAAACTAAGAGTTAAACCGGTCAGGATTGGAGATGCCTGCTCTTAGGGACACTGAAACAAAAAATATGGGTAAATGGAAATCCCCATGCTGTCTGCCCCCTGTTATTTTCCATTGAGAAACATTTTAAAGATGCCTGTGTAGCTCTTAATACTTCATAGTTCTCCTTTTTTTAACAGCTTCATGACCTGTTTAATTCGCGCACAGTTAAATAAGTATTATCTCAAGCAGTGTATCAGTTACAGCCCGCTGCCTCTTCTCTTATTTGCTTAATGTGTTTATCCCTTGCTCACCCTTGGTTAGCTTTCTTCCTTTGCCCTTTCTATCTGCTGATCCTTTTTATTCCCTAAACAGCCCACAGATTTCCTCCTGTAGCACAGGCACCCTGGTGAGGCTGCCTGCTGTTCCCAGGCCCCTGAGGTAGCCTGGGCTGAAGCCGTGCCTTCTCCTTGGTCAGGTGTGTAGGGAGGCTGAGAGGACAGCATGGATATCTAGAGCTTTGTACCTGCTTAGAATAGGCTTGGGGGCAGCTGCTGGATTAGCAGAAAAATTTGCAGTACTTTATGATGCTCTCTTCCTCCTCTTCTGAAATGTGTGATTGTCTTCTCTGACTGCCACTGATTTTCCCAAGCAACACCTCAGCTCAGGTCCTAGCTGTGCACTTGTCAGTTCTTTGACATGGTGCTCACATTCCACAGCAGTGGTTGCAGCTCTGCCCCTTCCTTCTGCCCCATCTGCTCTCGCCTCCTTTTGCCTTCCCTCTTCAGTGTATGCATTGATGCCTGACACTTGTTTTCTTTTCCTACCTGAAAAGAATTACTTTCAGGCAAACGTTCAGTGCTAAGTGTCCTTCCAGGCTCACATGGCAAGACACCAGTTCTTAGATACAATTATGTGTTAAAAGAGGAAAGGCACCAAATAACGCTCATCAGATCTGACATATACGTGTAGTAGAAGCTACGGAAATTAAATGAGTTGATGTAACAGTCCCTCCCTTCTTTGTGCATTGTTATATTTGGGTTATTACCTCCTTAGGGAAGGATGACTTGATATAAGTGTTGTGTACCACAGGGACTTTTCCTCAAATGATCCTGGAGCCATTACAAAGTGATAAACAAAAATCAACAGAAAATGATAAACAAAAAGCAACATGCACAGGAATCACTCACGCACCACTGAAATACAAGTGTCTTGGGAAGGCAAGTGGCACTGGTTTTGCAGCAGCACAGATGGTTTGGACGGGAAGGGGGAATGCTATCAGAAATTGGAGGAGATATTTGGGGAAAGAGAATACATTCTTAGACCTTGGTTTATAGCCAAAGCACCCAGCATGTCATGCTCCTAGGCTTGTGGCAGAAGTGGTTTGGGACCTCTAGTAGTCCAAATCATTAATGTATTGCTTTGAAATCTTATTTGAAAGGTGGCACCTGCAGCAGCACAACTCCTGGGCAAGGTACAGTCCTCTGGAGAACAATGTTACCTATGGATCTGGTCCCAGTGTTTCCTCAAGCAAGTTCACTTTCTTTCTCTGGAGGGCTGCCTTGGAAGGAAAATACTAATCTGGTCTAATCCCATGAAATTTCAGGGGTTCCTCCCTCATGGTGTTGTGACAAGTCTAGCTATTCAGACCAAGACTAAACCTGGGATACTAATGAAGTTATGAGAGGCATTTTTTTATTTTTAAAGTACATTCTCTGGGATTGGTGGGCTTTGCCCAAAACAGACACAACTTTCAAAGAGATGCCTTTTCTGCAATCGATACTATCATTTACATAGTCTTGCTCCTCCAGTTTGAAAAGACTAATTTATTCTGGGATTTATATGATTGATTCTGAAAAGAGCTCTTATGTCACAAAAAGAAAAAATACTGAATGCCATTTGGTCTGAATTCAGCATCTTATGAAAAGACAACATGTGGGACCTGCAAGCCTCTGACACTCCTTCTCCCCCACCCCTGCTGCTGTCTGCAATGAAGGATGTTGTTTTGGGAATGATGGGCAAGAGGAATGAAAAGGAATGGGTTCTCTTCTCGACTTTGGGACTCTGTTGAGTGTCTAGCATCTGGTCATAAATTCACATGGCCCCTCATAAAAGGGGAGCAGGTTATTTTATTTTCTCTGAAAACTTGCTTGAATTTATGTGCAATAGAAACCTACTGCAGGCAGGTTAGTTTTTGTTTCTTTCTTTTGCATTTGTGTGTGAAAAACAGTAGAATATTTTAACCAATATTCTTACAGGAACTGATGTGGCTTGGTTCTATCTGATTCCAGGAACTCTCTCCCCGGACAGATATGATGGTGGATTCACTTTTACATGCACAGCGGAGAGGGAGCCAGTGCCTTCTCCCTTGCATGGCTGGATGCTTGGCTGCAGATGGGTGGCCTTCAAACAAACCTAATTACTTCTGGTTTTGCATGAAATTGATTTCCATGCAAGGATGCCGAGTTGCTGTGTGCATCTCTAATGGCTTTTCTTTCTTCTCTCTCTCTCTTTTCCTTTTCTCCCTTCTGCTTGCCATGAAAACACCTCGACAGATGTCAATCATATTCCAGGTAAGTGTTGCTTTTGCTGAGCTGAAAGGCTGCTCTTTAAGGAGTGGTGATGGGCAGTTACCAGCGGCAGGAATCTCATCCTGCTTCCTGAGAGTGTACACAACAAATCTTCATAATGGACATCACGGGGTCTGGATTGCAAAGTCTTTGCTAAAAGATGGGCTTTGTGGTAGCAAAAGTCACAAACTTCCCTCTTCAGAGATTCCATTGTGCTGGTCAGTTAAAGGGATGTTTTCTGAAGGAAAATTACATTAAAAAATTGTTGCTTGTATTGCTATTGCCAATTACCTGGCATTGAACATTGCATTATATACAGTTTATTTCTGATACATCTGGGTTTAGTCTGGCATGCAAATATAGCTCAGTCATTTTCCTGCTCCTGCTGCAGTCTACTCCATTTGCTGGTCTCACTGATAACCTGTTGAGTTTTATTTCCACTAACAAGGGGGTTTATTGTTGTTGTTTCATTTTAGGTTTTAAAAACCAGTGAGTGTCTTTTTGGCTGAATGTGAATGTGTGATCTTATTTAGGCATCAAAACTTTAATTCCTGACAGGGCACAAGTGATTAATTTAAAAGGAAAAAAGGAATGTGTGCTTTATGTCCTTGTCTATTTTGAGTTCTTCCACAAGGAAGTATTTTACTACAGAGAACTCCAAGCCTTCTTCCCCATATTGCTCTCTCATTGCCAGAAGGATCTGAATTCTCCAACTTCAGGTACAAGGGTTAATCAAACTAAACCACCTTACACTGCAGTCCACATCCTGTTGCCACTGAAGCTGAAGAAATTAATTTTTACCTCATGGTCAGGCAGCTCCACCTGGTTTATCATTATGTGAAATGGAAATGAGAGGCCAGGGAAGCAGCTGGCATTGTCCTGGCTGGAGTGGGATGATGGGAGAGTTGAGGCTCTTTTCCTTCTCAGCGTTCTGCTTAACTTTTGCTAAACCCAGCCTGGTCCTGGAATGAGTTCTTCATTCAATATGCTTCTTTTCTACACTTGGATAATCATGTTTTGTGAAACACTTGAGAGAGACGCAGTGAGGGCCAGCCGCTCGGGTGATTTCCCTGCATATTTAGCCTCTTGGCTTCTCTTGTCAACCCCCTTTTTATTCTGCTGAGGTCCTTTGCATTCTGTGCACATCTCAACTGGCAACAATGGGGATGGAAGTGGCCAAATGGCAAGTGTCACCTGGCATGACTTGGAAAGAAAGGCTCTGTCAACCGTAATATTGAATTTTTTCAGTGACCCATGGGACTGAACAAGTACCTGCTCTGCCCCAGTCTGAGGTGTCCAGGAACTCCTATCTCCTCTCATCTTGGCAGGATCTGACAGGACATGCATCAAAGGCTCGGGGTCTCAACTCTGTCCACCATGTCCTGAAGCTGTTGGTGTCTGTGGCAGAGGCGGATGGTTGAACTGGGAAGGCACGGTCTTGAAGAGGTCTTGTCCTCTACCAGTAGGACTCATGACATTATGCCACAAAAGAGTGTTGCTGCAAATAACATCAGGGCCATGCCCAAGGCTGTGCAGTGTGTGCGGGTGATGATGGCATCACTAGTAAGGGCCCAAGCAGAGGTGGCACAACCAGGACAGCACCATGCTGCTGTTACTGTGGGCACCCTGGAACAGTCCAACCTTCTGCTCTCTGAATGGGCTCTTCTGCCCCACTGCCCTCTTGTTCTCCTAATTTATATGCTTGGATGTGCATTTTTTATTCTCCCCATTGCTCATACACATGTGTTCTTGTTCTCAGGACTGCTGTGTGCTTTCTCACGTGGATTTCTAGTTACACGTGAATGCTCTTTTCCATGCGCTTTCACACTCATCTGTATGTTTTCAGTCTGACAATTACCCACACCTCATTATTGGGCTCTGTAGCTGTTTAATTGCAGACAGTTTAATCCCTCTGCCCAGCCGCATTTTCTGGCATTGCTGTGTGACTGGGCAGTGACGTGGGCCACCGGGAGGGTTTGGGTGTGCACTTCCCCTCTGCCTGGCCGTGCTAAGGCTCTCTTCGGCTTTGGCCATCCAGGTACCTCCATTGCAAAGACAGAGCCCCAGGCCCCTGTCAAAATGGTTACTTTGACCGTCCACTGTTTGCAAGACAAATTAGGGATTTTATAGCCTAATGGTAACTATTTACCCACAGGCAGCAGAAGGGCTGTAGAGAACGCATTGATTAACTGAGTATTTTTTATTGTTGAATAGACTGGTTAGAACTAATTCCCCAGTAAGAGAAGGTAGCTGTGAATGGGCTGGGGCTGGCAGCAGTAGGGACCACAGGGCTCTGCTTGGTGCAGTTGCTGCAAGGTGCAAAGAGGTTGGTCTTGTTTGAAGTAAACAGAAATGCATGGTATGAGCTTTCCTGGCTGTGTGGTCTCTGCTTGTGAAGAAGGGGTGCTCTGGCAACAGGGCCAAGGAGTTTGTCAGATGTTAACCCAGCTGCCCTGCAGATGTTATGTCCCCAGTCACAAAATACCACCACCCTGTTGTAAGCAGCGAAGTCAAGTATTTATAGCAGGGCCCTGGAGTTGGGACTGTTGCTGTCTGTACTCAGCTGGGTCACTGACTCGCTCTGTCAAGTAGAGGAGAAATAACTTCTCCTTTTAGTACTTCAGTTTTCCTTTGGGGGTTATAGCTACAGCCTTTCCTCACCTTCACAATGTGCTTAGAGATCTTGGGCTGAACATTATGGAGGTTAAGAGCCTTATTACAGAGGTTAAGTGCCTTGTCTGGGGAGTGGTGTGCAGCACAGACCAGAATGGATGCCTCTGTCACCTCTGCACAGTATCTGCCCCTTTCTTTGCACCTTCTACTCTTTGCCAGTGATCTAGCTTCTGACAGACACATTCTTGAGAAAAGACCGGTAGATCAAGGAGCAAATGATATGCTCCTGTCTCACTTAGGTTTTTTTAATGGAAGAATATATGCAGGAGAAAGAATTAAATATGGGTCCTTGGTATTATGGTGACAGGTACTGATACCTGGGGGGTATCAAAGTTTAAATAGTGCTTTTCCTATTAATTCCATGCTTATCCCCTTTGTGGGAGAGATCTCCGGATGTTGATAGGGAGGAGGCTGAGATACGAAGTTATGGGTGTTTTACTGTCATGATTTTACTGCTGACCAGAGTTTGCATGTAACTGAGTGGACACAACCCAGTAAAAATGACCTAGTTAACTGGGGCCCTGAGGATAAATTAGTTCTCATTTGCCTGAACAACTCCTTCATAAGGATACAGAGATCCTTGAAGGCACAAGCATACAAGCACATTTTTGATCCAGCTCTTCAGTCTTTCAAACTCCATCTTTTAATGTTTCTTTCTCTCCTTCATCTCACAGCTGCTGTTTTAGTCTGTCTCCCTAACTCCACGTCATAGGGTCATTTAAGCAGTACCCGTGTGCTGGCTTCTGCTTCCTTGAAGCTGAACTCTGCTTTTGGGCATGAAAATTTGTGAATTGTGTTTCAACCCACCTAAAGTTTCCTATTTGCAGAAGGCGAGAGTAAGAATCCACCCACGCCGTATCTTCAGTGCTATTCACACAAGTGTCTGAAACTGGTTTCTACAGGCTTTAAGTTATTTTTCAGAGGAGCCACGGTTGTTTTCATTCTTGCACGCCCTTTGCATAGGCACTGTCCCAAAATCGGATTTTCTTGCACTGAAACGGGAATGTTTTTCAGGTCCATGCACATCCATTTGCAAGAATACGGCATTAGTGAGGCACTGGGGTCAGAGCAAAAATTCATCTAGCCCAGAAGCCTCTTTTTATGAAAGCAGATGCTTTGGAAGAAGTTTAAGAAACTATGTTAGCATTGGTCTTGTCCTGATGCACCTTTGTGGTTTCTGGATGTCACTGTTTTAAGGACTTTTTGACCTGATACTGCATCTAGATTGTGATGTGGTACAGTCATCGATGGTCATATTTTCTCTGGACATGTCCAGCCTTTGTTCTTAATCCACTTGCATTGTTTAACTCCACAGTAACCCGTGATGACAAGTCCCTTTGTTTAATCATTCAAATGTGGAAAGTACTTTGACTTGTTTTTACGCTTGTAAATTGTGTTCTGACAAATAGGGAAAAATATTGCCTGTTCACCTGCTCTATATTATTTGGGATTTTACTTCTATCATCCATATTGTCAGAGATATCTTTTCCAAGCTGAAGAATTCTATTCCATGCCTAATACTTCTTTTCCCAACTTATGCACCTATGTGATCAGGTGCTCTGTTTTGCAGTGATACACATTTTCTTATTGGTCAGCCATAAAATGCATTCACCTTCAGGTCTTCCTACCTGCACACATTCTCTTGTGCATGTAGACATCTTTGAAAACACCTGAATATTTATTTTCATGCTTTCAAACACCACCATGTTTGTAGCCCTCCCTATGTGAGTACTTCTAGGAATAAGCTACGTGCAATGTTGGAATACTGTTTCTGCCATAGGGGAAAGGAGATAGTATGGTTTGATCACTATTTTTGCCTGTGAGCATTGGGGTAAATGACTTTCTGTATGGCTTCTACCTCATGCTCTTATTCCTTTGATCACTCAGAGTAGGTGCCACTCACCCTGACTCACTGCCCCCAATAATGACAAAACCCATCCTGGAATTAGATAGCAGAGGAAGCAAAAGGGATGGAAAAGAAGAGCTAGCACAGCTGTTGTGTGTAATTGGATTGGAAGTGGGCCTCCGGCTACAATAACAAAACTGCACTCCCGGCTGGCCTCACTGCTGGGGCCTGCGAGAAGCCCCTTGGCTGTTGTGCATATCATGGTTGAATCAAACAGAAATGACTGCTCCCCAGCCTGTGCTACTGCTTTGCCCAGTTAGAAAAAAATGGGCACTATGTATGCCAGCAGCCAAGAAATCAGGTCATCCTTTTGGCAAAGCTGACCTGTCTAGCAGGTAAAAGGTCTGAACTAGGTCTCAGAGTGATTTTTCTTCTTCCTTCATTCTTCACATCTCTCAAGACAAAGGTTTTGCTTCTTCCTCTGAGTCCCATCCTTTGTCACTGCTCAAATCCCTTCTTTTTGGTACATGGGGATTCTTTGGGAGTCTTCCATAGGCTTTGGGGTTTAGGAAACCTCAAGACACCTATTTTAAGAAGGACCACATGACAGATGGGGTACTTCTCAGCTCTCCTCCCTAACTAGAAAAGGTATCTGCTGATGGAGCTGAGATAGGAGGTTCAGAAGAGAAAAAAAAGCCTATTTCTTGGGGAACTACTAGTTTTAGGAAATTTGGAAAGGAGGTGTAAACATAAAATAATAGAAAGGTTTGGGTTGGAAGGGACCTTTAAAGGTCATCTAGTCCACTCCCCCTGCAATAAGCAGGGAGTTCTTCAACTAGATCAGGTTGCACAGAGCCCCGTCCAACCTGACCTTGAATGTTTCTAGGGATGGGGCATCTACCACCTCTGGGCAACCTGTTCCAGTGTTTCACTACCATCACTGTAAAAAATTTCTTCCTTATATCTAGTCTAATTCCACCCTCTTTTAGTTTAAAGCCATTACCCCTTGTCCTATTGTAACAGGCCCTGCTAAAAAGTTTGTCCCCATCTTTCTTACAAGCCCTGGTTAGGTACTGAAAGTCAGCTATAAGGTCTCCCTGGAGCCTTTTCTTCTCCAGGCTGAGCAACTCAAGCTCTCTCAGCTTGTACTCATAGGAGGGGTGCTCTACCCTTCCAACACACCCGTGTCTTTCCTGTGCTGAGGACTCCAGAGCTGGATGCAGTGCTCCAGGTTGCATCTCACCAGCGTGGAGTAGAGGACCAGAATCATTTCCCTCGACCTGCTGGCCACACTTCTTCTGATGCAGCCCAGGATGCAGTTCACTTTCTGAGCTGCAAGTGCACGTTGCCAGCTCATATTGAGCTTTTCATCTGCCAGTGCTCCCAACTCCTTCTCCTTGGGGCTGCTTTCAACCCCTTCATCCCACAGCCTTTGCTGTTACTGGGGGTTGCCCTGACCCAGATGCAGGATGCTGCACTTGGCCTTGTTGAACCTCATGGTGTTCACATGTGCCCACTTCTTGAGCTTGTCCAAGTCCCTCTGGATGGCATCCCATCCCTCAGGCATGTCAACTGCACCACTCAGCCTGGTGTCATTGCAACTTGCTGAGGATGAAACAGCAGACTCTGTCACTCATCTCTGTAGTAGTTGTCTTTTTATTTTTGGAAGAATCTCTGGTTTGCATGATTTCTTTCTTCAACTTTACTCTAAAGGCTTTGCATATATATCCTGGACCAGAGGGCATGATGCCCTGCCTCAAACATACATTGCAGCTGGCCCTGTTAATGTTTGAATGGGTCATGGAGCCTGATACCCAGGAAAGGATCTTCTGTGGACAAGCCTGCCCCTGGGGAGGGGCTGCTGCTGTGGCCTGGCACTCTCTCTTCCTATTCATTTAGAGATTTTGGGCTAATCATCTGGCAGCATCATTAAAAGGGAAATACTGAGGCTGCCCCCCCTTAACAGAGCAATTCAGCAGTGCACGCACACCCACGCACACGTGCACACCCCCACAGCATGGGGCCAGTAATAGGGGACAAGCTATAATTAACTAGATGAAGGAGTCCATCTTCCTTTGTTGCTGCAATCAGTTGTCACTCTCAGCTGTGTTTTGTGCTCTCACAATCTTCTTAGGTTTTGTGGCTTTATTTTTCCATTTTAAGAGCTAAGTACCCAAATGTGGTGCTGGGGGAAGGGGCAGTGGGGGCAAGGTTCAAACTGCCTCCAAGGTTTCCTTCGTTTTCTCCTCCGCCTTGAAAATTACCCCTAGTAAATCCTAACGATGAGGACTGCTGTTTAACTATGTTGCTCTTTCATTGTACTCTGAAGCTACTTTTAAAAATGTCCCTTCTGGCTTCATAAAAATCCAGTGTTGGCCCTTGATATTTTGTACAATGAGAGCCACTTAATTTTGCTATTTTGATATAGAAAGCAGATGGTTTACAATTTTTTTTAAAAAATGTGGTTCTTGGAAATGTTACTTTGAGATCAGGGGAGATTATTACTAACCTTTTAGAAAATAATACTGATTTGGTAGTAGGTTAAAGAGATACCAAAAGATATAAGTAGGAAGAGTGAGTTGTGACAGGCATGAATCATGGACCAGAGTTTGTATGTCTGTCTGCCTTCAGCAATGGACGTATTATTTTAATAACAAAGCAATGTTCTGAAGAAGCAGGCCACTTTCTCTTCCCATTACTGCTGAAAGTCTGAAGAAGCTGAGGCTCCAGAAGCTGAGCACAAGTAGATGCTTATCATTTTCAAAGAAACCTGTTGAGAGCCTCCTTCCAAAGCCATGTGCTTGTCCTTACTCTCACTCATGTTTGAAGTTCAGGAGTAACAAGTCACCAGATTCCTGACTTTAACATTTTTTTGCAGGCAGATAAACTATTTATTCTGAAGTTTTCCTAAACCTTTTCCAGAGCACTTGCTACCCATTTAGCAGCAGCTGGGGCCAGCCAGTAGATTATTATAAGAATGACTAGACTGGTTTAGAAAAAGCACACAACCCCTTGACCATTGCAGCTCATGCAGGTTTGTGTCAAGCTTTTTCCAGTTCTACATCGGCTGAGTTTGCAGCTCTGAGGCTTTAATCAAGGTTTCTTGTTGAACAAATCTAAGATTAAAAGGAAAGCATATTTCACCTAGATTTAGGTGAAAACTCATATTTTCTTACAGGATTCCCCTGGGACAGGATGACTGTTGGCACAAACAGTGGTTGTACACGTGAATAATGCGCTTTGGGATCTGATGAATTCATTTAGCGTCCTGAGCCTACTGAAATCTTTGCTGGCCTTTGTGGTTGATGCCCAAATAGCATGGTCATAGGTGTCCCCCCTCTTCTGGCAAAATCTGGTCTAGCTTGCAGATCTGAGCAGTTCTCGCACCTCTTGCATTGGTTTGTTGGATGCCCTGTTAGTTTGTTGCAGTCCAATACCAAGTGCTACCCTGTGTCACCTTGAGATGACTTTGACTCCTGTGATTTGAAAATAGTTTTAGTGTCGTGTCATATCTTGAAATTGATGTAGAGGTGAGACAATGATGTCAGTTCACGTTTTCCGTGTTGATTTTACTGTGACTAATTTGGGGTCTTTGTTACACATGCTGCAAATGTCACAGATTTTAGATCTCAATGGCTGAAGGTTTTGGTTGTTAATGATGTTTTGTTGGAGATAAATACACTCATTTTCATTCCTACTTTAAATTGCAAGGGAGGAAAATTTTCAGATGAGAAAAGCTGATATGTTATTTCATTATTTATATTATTATTCTATCTACCAATGAATCTGGAATTCTGTTAGTGTGCTTTTTGTTAAAACAAGGTTCTGTGTTGATGGACAAATTAAGAGATAATATTAGTTTTTTGCCGTATCTCCAAGTCCACCCTCCTTTTTCTTCCTGTTTTAAAAAGGAAAAAGTAGCATTTGCAGGGGGGCATTATTTTTCATTAATCTCCCTACTTCCATTGTCTAGTTGGCACTAGAAGACCAAGACGTACATAGAGTACCACAGCTGCTGTTGTATTTCACATTTGCCAGGAAGCAGAAAGAGTCTGAACGTTTCTTAGGGAGACTTTCTTGTGCAGGCATTTGAACCAAGGCCAAACTGGGGGCCAGAATGGTGGGTACATCTTGGGGGTGTCCTCATTTCAGGACTGCAGTTAAGGGCGCTGGGCTGTACCTGGCCAACAGAGCCTGAAGATAGGGCGCACAGCATTGGCCTTTTGGGGCTAAGAACAAAAGGAACATTGACCTTGCAGACATTTTGAGATTTTTGTAGCTGTGGCTGGTGGAGAGAGAAGGGCTCTTCTTACAGTGTGATTTGAGGTGTTTAATGGAGGTTCTTGCTTTGAATCCTCTCTGGAGGTTTCTCTTTGTCAGTGTCCCGCATCCCCACGTGGACAAGGGCCCTGCCATCCCCAGCAACTGCACCTATTGGTGCTGTGCCTCTTAGGCATGGCTTTCCTTCCCCATGGTGCACAAGGGCTGAGGGCTGGGGACCCCTGTCTCTGCTCTGGGCCTGATGTCTCCTCCCTGTTCCAGCAGCTTCAGCTGTGTGTCATACTGCCACCTTCTTGCCTTTTCTCTTTTCTCACCACGCAGGGTTTCTGTGTTTTGTGGGTCCTAACAATTCTTGTCCTTTACAGTGCCTTTTACAGTGACTTTCAAGTGTCCATTTAGACAGACCTAAGACTTGCCTATCAAGAATGATGGGGTCAGTGGCCATAAATAAGACACAAATTCAACCCACTCTGCTAGCAGAGCAGAACGATTCGGTGAAATTATATCTTGTAATTTAGACCAGAAGTATGTCCTACAGTATCAAATCTGCTGTGTTTATTTATAGCTAGAGAACCTAAAAAAAAATCTAAACCTATGTTGTGTTTCTGATTATTTTTCTAAATCCACAATAATCTTCAAGAACATTAAGATATTTGCATTCCTTAGACTGTACAATTATTAATCCCCTTATCTGGCTTGGAGTTCTCTGTGGGTGAACATATTCTTGGGATGATCTGGATTTTAGATTTCTCCAGCAGACACAAAGGCAAAATATAAAAGAGAGAGAAATAAACAAATTCAAGCTCAGCATGCTGCTCGTTGAAAATTCTCATTCTAATAAATTCATTTGACCTCTCAGTCTCTGTGAAATTAAAAAAGTCACAGCCCTGTTTGATTAATAAACTGACTTAAGATAGAATGTGTGTGTGTATGCGTGTATCAAAATCCCTGCCGTACCAAGTGCTGTGAGGGGTGGGAGAAGGAATCAAGCTAAGGGAAGAAGGTCAGGCATCCAAGTACGAAAGGGGTCCCTCATGTCTTGAGTGGAAAGGACTTGATTTTTGTCTATGTTAGCTCTGTGAAATCATGTGTCGCAAAATTAACTAATGGTTGATGCTTAATGGATCAAGCATTAGTATATATGCAGTAGTTTCTAAATTATATTTGTATGAATACAGTTGTACAGTAAACATATTTGAAAATTGGGGCTAGAAATGGATTTGCTTGGAAACAAACAAGGTTTATGCCAGGAAGAGTTATGGGGCAGAGACTGGAGCAGCCCAAGTGACCACCAGAGCCCCATCCACAGAGCTGATGGGGACTGGCACTGCTGCGGGGAGCTGGGCTGCTTTCTCGCTTTACCTTGCATTATGAAACCAAAGAGTAGCTTTAGCTGTAGAACCATCAAGCAACATACTTGCCTCAGAAGTCAAATCTCCAGGTCTTCCCAGAAAGAAAATGGAGTAGTATTAAAAACAGATTACAGGTAAATTTTTAGTCCTTGCTAGGTCTGGCGTACTGGTGTCTAATTGTAAGTGTGAGCAGTGTTGATCGACTCATAAAAATACGCGCTGAAGCCACCATGTTCAACAATGAGGATAGCTTTGTGTGTGTGTGTGTATGCATTCAGCCCAGATGTTTCCTCTGAAGCAGACGTGATGGAATCACAGCCTCCCTTTCACTGACCACTGCACCCTTGCGTTTTAAATCTTTAGCTGAGGGCAAGTTATTTCTGTAGCTCTCCAGAGGAGCAAATGCTCCCTGCAAAGCCCCATTGCAGACCTGGACTTTCCTAGCCCATTTAGCCATACCAGTGTGCAGTGCCTCTGGAGGCACTCCCCAGGGGATATGATGAACCTCAAACACAGTTCTGCGACTACCAGCAGGTTTTTTTCTACCAAAGACAGACATTTTCCAGCAGCACCTGCATATGTGTGTGCCCTGTGTGTGCTACACCCATACTTGGCCTAGTTCAAGTATGTGAGGTCCAATCCTGAGAGGTATTGGATTGTGACCAGAGTGCATGGACATTGCTGCTTTTTCTGCTGTTTTGTTCTTTTTTTCTGACTTCCTCTCTCTTTCTCTCTCTCTCTCTCAAAGGCCTCTCACACCTGATGATGGGTGAACAAGGTAAGTCCTTTGACTTTCTCTTTGTTTCAGTCACTGATCATGAAAGAGCTTTGTCCCCGCTGCTTTTCTGAGCTGCGTTTTGCATGACAAAAGCAACTAAGCCTACTGGGTGCCAGTCAAGCCATTTGCATTTTTGCCTCTGTGTCTCATGAGCCATGGCTACTTGTCAGCCTGGGAGTAGGTGCCCAGGAGGGAGCATGAAAGGATTCCATGGACAGTGAAGAGGTACGCTTCCCCCTTCCATGCAGCCCACCAACTATTTTATCTTGCTGTTTCTTTCTAGTTGTGCCAGCTGTAATGACTCCCACTTCTGCCTGATAAATGTAGGCCTCACTGTTGGTCTTTATTTTTAAGAGTGCAATTATTACAAAAAATATGTTAATAGCCCTCATGGCATGATCCTAGCTCATTATGAATCCTGAGGAAAATTGCACGTAATGGCCTGTAAGTTCTGTGTCTGTGATTTAAAATATTAAAATATGCACAGAGCAAAATGGTTCAGAAGAAAAACAGGGCTAACCCCAGCTTGGGCTACAAATGGGGATCTAGGCCTGTATCAGAGTTCACATTTTAATATCTCAGCTTGGATTGTGTTACAGATCTATTGGCTGTGACATGATGGGATCATTAGTCCCAATTTGCACTATGGGGGTGTGGAGCAAGAAGCTGGTGAGGTGGGAAGAGGGGTGATGCTGTTTTCCTCTGACAGTGTCAGCATCTTGCTGCTGTGGGTGCACAGGGAGGAGTTAGCAGCGCTGATGATGCATTCCAGTCTGGCAAATGTAGGAGTGAAATGGTTGAAGGCTTAATGCAAGGTGTATGCCCATGGTGCACTAGAAAGACCAGACCAACTGTTTGTCTTTGGGGAGAAAATGTGAGTTTTGAATTGAAAGCCTGATGAGGCTTTCCTAGACTAGATGTTTTTGCCATTAAATGAACACGTATCTGAAGTTAGACAGTACAAAGAGTTAATAAGATAGAATGTAGTGCCTGTGAAAGCTCAAGAGTAATTAGGTGCTTGAATAAATGGGACATAGTTTCCATATATCTCAGTAAAATGTAGAGAGGTTTAGGACATAATCAGTTTTTATTCCGTAGTTCAAGGCAGATGTCTGCTCTGAGTCATGAAAGCTTAGGAGACAATCAGAAGTGAAGTTGGGGCTCAGCTTCCCTTTGTGGTAGGAAAGCAGGGCTCTTTATATTCCGTAGTTCAAGGCAGATGTCTGCTCTGAGTCATGAAAGCTTAGGAAACAATCAGAAGTGAAGTTGGGGCTCAGTCTTCAGTTTCTGTACTCTGATGTCTGCTCTGAGTCATGAAAGCTTAGGAGACAATCAGAAGTGAAGTTGGGGCTCAGCTTCCCTTTGTGGTAGGAAAGCAGGGCTCTTTATAAGTGCATGTCAAGACCATGGTATTTGGCACATGGAGCATCCAGCTAAGCTCTTTGAAGCACTGAGCTCCTTCTCTGTCCCCACTTACTGTTCCCTGGCTGGGCTCTTTATAAGTGCATGTCAAGACCATGGTATTTGGCCCATGGAGCGTCTGGCTAAGCTCTTTGAAGCACTGAGCTCCTTCTCTGTCCCCACTTACTGTTCCCTGGCTGATGGGTGAAGGAGCATCCAGCAGACAGGTTCCTTCAGCATGTCCCAGTCGCTGAGGATGTAGCTGAGTATGACAAGCCATTGGCAGAGGAAGGATGATGGCATGTTGGGAGTGATCAGGACAGTCAACTTTCATGGCCGTTTTCAATCTCAATAGCACTGAGGATATCTTTGTAGCAGTCTGTGATTTAGCACTGGATTATTTAAACAGATGCACTTGGCCATTTAAATTACAAGTTGCAACCCAGCTGGCTCATGAAGACTTGCATGACCTCTTCAGGCCTGTATGATTGTCATCAGCCCTTTCTATACTCCCTTGCCTGGCAAAAAAAAATGTGGAAACTGTTGGCTTCTGGCAACTTTAGCCACCCTTATTTATCCATGACGCATCAGGGAACAGTGGCTTCTCTTTTCTTGCCAACCCACTCACAGATACACCCTTTTGATAAATATTTACTCTCTATAAAAATATTATGGATATAAAATATGTAAATGTATATATGTGAGTAAATATGCAATGTCAACATTATATACAAATACATTAGCTCTGGTAGGTGAAATGTGTTTACCAAATATATTACCATGAGATTTATTTTCTTCTGTCCTACTCTGTTGTTTCCCTTGCTGTTTTGAATTTGACGTGGAATGAGGCATATCACTGGCGTGCTATTGCATGGGGGTTTGCATTTCTCAGTAGAAAATCAAATTAAAGCCAAAGGGCTTAACCAGGCAGTTGCTAGTTGTACTGTCAGTTGTTTAAGCCTTGCTTTGTGCTTTAGTTGTGGTGTGTCTCTCATTTTCCCTTGACATTGTGTTTTGTTGGGTTTGGCTGCTACATAAATATGCTCATTTTCTTGTTTTTGTAATATGGCCAGTGACATAATTTTCTGTTTTTTATGCTTCCTCCTTCTCTTCTCTTCTGCCTCCTCCATGATGGACACCTCTCTTGTTCCTCCTCTTAAATGGACCTACACCTTCCTGTCTGTAGGTAGAAGCAAAGGTAGAGATTGCATTCTTTCTAAGACTTCGTTGCTTGTAAAATGTTTGTTTGTTGATGGACAAATTGTATTTTTATGAATGTGGTTCATATTGGAACTTAATGCCTTTACTTTTTAAGGTTTCTTAACAATCCTTTGTTTTGTATTGAATTATGGAAGAAATATTTATTAAGGTTAATGATTTGAGGTCTTCTTAACATATGTTATTTTCTCCCTGTTCACACTGTGTATGGGCTACGCGGTGTCAGGCTGGCTGTAGCTGGTGTCACTGAGGTTCAAAAGGACCATCAGCTCAGCCAAAGACAGAGCCAGATGCCAGTGATCTGGTGCTGCCGACTCTCTTGCATCAGAGCAATGTTCCTGCCAGAAATTTTGGCACTGGTGTCGGTGGAAGCAGGACCTGGGCTTGTCCTTCAGCGATGGAGGTCTTGGGAGCTATAATTTCTCTCCCCAGCCCTGCTTCCCATCCTCTCACTTAAACAAAAGCTGTTTTTCAAATAGCAATTGAGTTGCAAAAAGCTGCAGAGGAAACAGAAGTGCTCAGCCCTGCTGAAGAGAGGTGTGTTTCCCCCGCAGCTCAGTACAGCGCAGGGCACGTAGGGCTGCTCAGGGCTCCAGCTCGCTCTTCAGCAGTTCACACCTACCCGTAGGATGCAGAGGGCAGTCATCCATCCCTAATCAAAACTGTCAAAAAGGCAAAATGCTGCAAACCTGCTGTGGGACTCCAGTTGGACTGGAGGGAAAGGTGAAGATTAATTGATAAATTATAAGCACTGCTCGAGGAAAATCCATTTCTTTGTCCTATTTTCCAATGAGATAGAGAGATTAAAAGGTTTTATTATGCTGAGGCTTACTCCTTTCCAACAAATGCACTGCTGAAGAATCTGATCTATTGATCAGCATGATTTGAGCGCATTGGAAGATGCTGGGTGCGTCCATGCCAATAAGACATTGCGGGATGAAATGATTAATTGTACTACTGTGAATTTGGGAGGAGGGGAGAGCTCAGGGGATTTGTACATAATAGCTTTCCTTTGAGGCACAAGCAGCCTCTGCCCAATGAGGCCTCTCACTCCTCCTTTAATACCTGATTTCTAGGGAGCACGATGGCATATTAAACACTTTCTCTTTGTGTGAATACTCTTTCTGATGCCCTGCCGCCTTCTAACAAGTTTGTATTGTTGGATTCTATGTGATGGTGTGCATCATGTAATCAATATTATTTTTTCTGTTTTGAGGCTGAAAAAATATTCCAATAGTTATTTTCATAGCTTTTCTATGCTATCCAAAGTTGGGCAGTGGAAGATAATACATAAGCTGTACTCAAAGCTATCTCCTTAGCAAGAGGTGAACATCAAAACATAATAATCACATATATACACTGTAAAAATGTGAGAACCTACAGTTCTAAGCACACCAGACAAAATGTTATTGTGTCTCAACACAACTGCCAACAATTGAGTTAGCTGATGTACGGCTTAGTGTGATTTAAGGTTCAGTGTAGATCAGGGCGAGTCTTACATGGTGTGATGTTAGCTCATGTTGCTCCCTTCTTTTCTTGGGTGGCATTTGTGCTCCAGGCCAGTCTGTGCAGGACTAAACTGGGAGTCTTTTCCGAAGCAAAACTCCAAGTTGAGCCTGTGGGAATGAGCATTATAATATATAGTCTACAATTAATTCATATACACTGACACTTAATTTATGGTGTCATTCACTAAAAATATTCACTTCCCAGCTATGGTTTTTTTTTCCCTCTAGTTATAGCAAGTGACTTCATCAGAGAACCATCACTCTGTATGAAAAATGGTATTACCTTCAGAGGGCTCAAGCGGTGTAATTTTGACCCCAAACATGGCCTGCAGTCACAGAGAAGGTGGTACCAGGTGCCTTAGTGACTGGACCTGGAAGGTTCATAGTTTTTTGGCATTCTTGTAGTTTTTAGTAAAAACTGGCAGCCGCTCTGTCTCATGCCACATATGTAGCCAAAAGGATATGATGTATTTGATTTCATAAAACATCTTCACAACATACAGCAGTCTGTGACCTTGCATTCGTCATTTGAAATAAGTCTTTCATTAGTCCCTTCCACTGTAGTAAATAGGCTGCTTCTGCATCTAGTCTTTTTTAAAAGTTCAGGAGTTTTTTGTTTTTTTTTTATAAGTTCCTGGAAAGCTGAAGAAGATGAAGTGTAGGTGTTCCTGGGTAATGGCTGATAGCTGCAGTAGTCGAGATACAGAAAAGCACCTGGGTTCCACTTGCATTTTAACCTGAACTGAGTATATATGCGTTGTTTGTGTTTTTATTAGGCACATGGAACTGGTTACAGAGATGAGGTAAATGTATGATGAGCAGGGAGGACTTTTATTTAGTTTGGCATGAATTGCTGAATACGGCTTCTCTTCTGGAGAGAAATTGACAATTAAGGAACAATTATATTGAGTTTATTTCCTTAACACTCCCCCACAAGTAAATGATACCAAGGGAGATCATAAATACCCAACTCTAATTTGCTATTGAACTGGAGTTAATGTGTAGTCACATTCTTCCATATCATTCGTTCTCTTGACAGCCTTTCTTAAGGAAATGATAATTTGCCTTTTTGTTACCTTTCACCATTCTTTTATATATGTAGTGGGTTTTGTTGTATCATCATTCTTGGTTTGGAACTGGCTTCTTTTGAGGTTTGTGCCTCCAGAGAAATTGGCTGAATTCCTGGTGGAACTCTGCTGTTTTGGACGAATAAAGTCCCGTGTCTTCTTGAAGGCAATAGCAAAATCCACATTGAATTTAGTGGGCCAAGATTCACCCAAAGAACTCAAAAGTTTCAAACGTCCACTCTGATGCAAAGAATGACAATGAGATGTGGCTGATTTCTGAGTGTGCAAAGGACACCTCTTTAGCACCCATGCAGTCTGCAGACTGCTGCTTCTCCTCTAAGGCACTGGGCTCCTTCTCTCCATCAGTAGCTGTGCTTGGGGTGAAAAACTGCCCAGCTCCATACTCGTTTTCAACATTAAGCAGGTTTTTTCTCAATTGTCAGAGAGAAATGAAAGAGCACTCACATATTTAATGGGTGGAACATTTTTTAATGCACGTTGTGTAGACCAAAGGCAACTGGCAAATTCCATGTGTAGTTCTCCGCGTTGCAAGATCAGATTATCTCCCTTGGTCCTAACTGCTCTTAAGCCAAGTAGGTCTTTTAAGTCTTGTGATGCTCAGCATTGCTCTCAGTGAGCAGTGTGAGGTTGTTATGTCTTTGAATTGTTCAATAATATTGACCAGGAGGTAATGGCACAGAAAAAACGAAATAGCATTTGTGGACTCAGATAGAAGGAAATGACTGGACCTTACTGATCTGGAAAATAATTTCAAGTTCTTCTTCACCAGTCATAGCATTAGGATTTCAGAGCGATGTGAATAAGTCCATCTGAGTGGCCAAGAGTTTATGCAAATGTTGAAGTGAAACATCAGTAACAAATTAAATCATTTGTGGTCTGTAAATATCTAATTATACAAGGAGAAAAACAACACTACATTCATCTTGTCAGGCATGGCAGTGGTTTTTAAGCTCTGCTTTGCCCTGTAAAATACCTTAATATTTGGGTTCTAATTGTGAATATTGTATGGTTTTGGTTTTGGTTTCTATACTTATGGTCCTTTCCTTACTACTATTAAAATATGTGTGGTAATGGGTTTGTTTTCCTGCATCATTATAAGGATGGTGACTTCCAGTTTATACTTTCCTCCTAATGACTGTTTAAAAAATAAAGCATTTTATATTATGGTTAGCAAATACCCAATTTGTAAAACCTCTTTGATAGAATCAAGGCCTCTGGAATGTAGAAAAATTTCTTGTAAGCAAATTTTTGCTGCTTGTTTCATATTTTATTTATGGAAGAAACAAATATTTTAATGTAATTCTTGTAAGTCTAATTAGAGGCAATTAATAGTTGATGAATTTCAAATATAAGGTATTGGGGGACATTTCTGTATGGCATTCATCCTATTTCTTTATATTCCAGAGATGACATTTTCTGAAATTTGATGAATGAAGTCACTTAAGTGTTGAATAGCAGCTAACGCAAAGGAATAGATTTATTAACATTCTTTTTTTTACATCTCTTAATAATATATTTATGAAGGCAGACATATGAGACATTAAATAGGATGTTTCTCATTAATAATTTTTTTTCTGTGCATATGAGCATGTGTGTTCACAAATAATGTGTATGCATAAAATATTTAATAACGTGTTAAGTATTTTGTGGTTTATAGGTGATTTATTCTCACATGCTTTTTTTCTGCCTTATTTTAAAACTGTGTCTTTCTAACGTGAATAAACAGCTGATTCTTCATTGGCTTTCATTTTTATTAAGAAGAATGATTCCTGTGAGAGTTAAAGGCATTGTGGTTGTGTTGTGTGTAAACAGGAGCTAAAATATTGTCATCTTATGCTGTATTGTAGCCTTCTGTTTTCGATGAGGCTCAGGTTTCACTCTGCCCAAAGAGAATATTTAATTGATATCATTGAAAGGCCTTTTTTTCCCTTCCTCTGTTTTCCTCATTTGAGACATTCAGTGGTGTGTAGAGATGCAGAGGCAGCAAAACAGGCCATATGCTTTGTAAAAGGCAGACTAATAGCACTTTTGATGGACATCTGATTTTTAAAGTGCTGTATCTTTCATTAAAATTTACATGTAAAGTAAGGGCAAGCACAGTGACATGAAAGCTAATGCAAGTTGCACATCTTGACATAATAACAATCAGAAGAAACTGGAGATCCCAGATGGCAGCTTGGCCTTTGCCATCCTTTTAATAAGCTACTAACTGCTAATTATTGCACTCTTATGGGCAAGTTAATTTACTGTTGACTCTTAAAGAGACATTGTGCCTTTTCCTGGCATTTAGGTTCTTCGATTTAGATTTGAGAGTGTTTTTTCCCTGCAGATTGGAGTCCTTCCAATGGACACTAACAAAGAGGCAAAGAAGCAGAGAGGGAAATGGAACATAATAAGCAATGTTTTCTTTGATAATAGCAGAATTTAGGGTTGTGGGTTTTTCTAGGGCATGGGTTTAGAGCTGAAAGGAACATCAACATGTATATTAGATCCAGGATTTAGGTTTTGTATTTAAAAGAAAGCCCTTACTGCAGGCTTAGTATTATCGTTAAAAATAAACAAAATGTCTTTCCCTTAAATAATTGAAGCTTGAGATTCTGAAAATGAGATAAACTAGAAATAGAAAATCAAAATTACAGGTTCATTTCTGTTGCCAGAGATTATTTGAGGGCAAAATTTTAGCTCACAATTCTGAAAGCTAAAACGTCCCCTATATTTTTGGAAAAAAATCTTCATTTTAATGTTACTTACCTGGTTGTCATAATATAGGGAAGGAGCATTTTCTGTAAAATATACGATTTTTAAAAGTGATCTTTTTCTTCTTCCAGTTGAAAGGGACATTTGGTAATGAGACCAGTCAGGGAGAAGTTTTGATCTAAGAACCTATTTAGGAATGAAGGAACAGCTGCAGTTTAAATGGACTCTAATTCTCACAGTTAATGCTGTTTTGTGAATGCATGATTCTCTGTGATAACGTTTGGGAGGAGTGATGGTGGGTAATAGCTTATTTCCTGAGCTTTATGGTAATGCAGCAAAGTGGTGATAATGCCATCAGGAACCGAAATAGACCCCTGTCACACACATCAGACAGCCCTGCAAAAATATGAAACCCAGTGAAAGAGGGGAGTTTCCTGTTTTGAGGCTCATTGCGGCCTTTTGTGGACAAGAGTGATAACATTATGGTATTGAACAGTTCAGAAAGTATGTGCTGTGCAAGCTGGATCTTACGCGTTGAGAGTAAGCAATTAGAAAGAGCAGCCTTATTTGCAGTGCTTTACCAGATAGTAAATGTTTTGACGGGAGATTAGTGGATAACATGTCATACAAATGGTTGTAAAACTATTACTGTGAAGAAGGTCATGCTTTCTCCAGTCGTCAGATATAACTCACCCAGTGTTGTCTGTGTCAGTTATTACATCATGTCCAATGGTGTATTTCCCCACATTGGTATTCTGGTTTTTGATTCTGATTCTGGTTTCTGATTCGGACTAGCACCATTGCTGGTTGCTGATCTTCCTGAGACACCCACCACCTTTCATTCATTTGGCCATACTCACCTTTTTCATGGAGCTAGAGCTCCTTCTCATGCTTGCTTTCATTTCCACGTGTGCTTTCAGGGCCTTGATAGTTCTGAGTGCATGTCTCTGAACAGAGATCGGTACTGATAGGCTAGGAAGTAGGGGAAGATAGAAAATACCACTGCAGAGAGCAAGGAATCAGGTGTGAATTCAGCACCCACAGGCTGTAGTGTATTCATTTGTTTTGGAAGCCTTTTTGTTTTGAGATTTACGGACAACTTATCCTGCAAATTTCTGCACTTAAACAGTGTTCCCTAAACAGCCTGTGAAGCCCGTAGAAATTAAAGGTGGTTTGCTCTTGGGAATGTGTTGTGTACCTCCAAGAATAAAGTCACCAAATTCTGTTTTACCAGGATTTTCTGTTGGTCTCCTATTAGGTATGCTTTATATACCAAGAGGTTTGATGTAATGGTATTAAAAGCCATATTCTTCTCTGCACCGCAAGGATTTTATCGTGGTATAACTGATATTGAAGCAGAGGAAATGCACTGATGTAAAAGAAATTGTGCAGGGAAGAATCTGGCTCTGGGACTGTTCCAACACTAACCTCAGGGCTTCTCACTAAATGATGGCCTTAGTTCTCCTCTTGTTAAAGTAAAAGACTGCAGAGCATTTAATAGAAACTGTCCTTTACTGGCACTGCTTTGTGGGGAAAGGCTTTAAACAGAACTGGTACTTTGAGAATTTGTGTACACAGTTGTCACCATTAAAAAAGTCAGTAGCATTTGCCAAGCAGTACCACACCGTGGTGCCTGAGATATCGCTTCCTCTCCTACTGTAGAGCAAGAAGAATGTATGTAGTATATGTAGGTAAGTGTTTACGATTTGATTCTGTCAATTGCATGCATTTTAATCGAGCTTTTCTCTCAAATCACAGTTTGATTGGGAAACTGCTTATGGGTCAGATTATTTCTAAAGCAAAACACAGTTCATTTTAATTGAACAAATTCTTTTTACTGACGACTCTAAAAAAAACATTTCAGTATTTGTTCTAAAATCATATGGCTCTGATTGTTAGTTGCTAGTGCTGTTAAGAAAAATGTATAATTTGAATGTTAAAATAATTGTATTTTTAAAGGAGCTGTGGTCTTATTAGGTACGGTGGAATTGTATTAAGCCAGCGTTATAAAGCACACACCTTTATTCCCCCTAATTACTGGTATATTAATAATGACCAGGTTGATGATGAATGTGCTGATAACCAGCTGGGATCAGACAATTACATTTGATTATGTAAAGAGTTAGTTGCTATAAGCCTTGAAATATTAAAACTTGGCTAGAATAAATATCACTGAAGAACCTTTGTCTTTTACATGTGTATTCAGCTGCCAGTTCTCTGAGCAATTCTTGGTTCACTTGGTAATGTTGGGAATCAAACTGTGAACAGTTATTTTCCAGCCCTGTGAATGTTGATAAAAGGATCTTGCATAGCTGCTGGCTTGTCCTGCGAGGGGAGAGCACGTCGCTGCATCGCGGCGCAGGGATTACAGGCTCTCGCTTAGCTCTGCATTAAAGATGTTGCGAGCTTTTATAAAACCCAGGGCAGCACCAACATCGCTGGGCATTAGCATTTCCCAGCTCTGACGAAGGGCACGCACGTTTCGGGCACCAGTGCCTTGCGGGTCTGTGCCAACTCCAGCATCCAAATAATACATTTAACTGACTATTTTCAACTACATCTATTTATTTTGGGTAGTCTTACTCCACAGACAGTCTCAAGGAAGTCTGTAGGCTTGTGGGGCAAGCCGCTTTCTACGTCTGTTTTTTATGCCTCAGTTTACCAAATTATTTTTTTCCCCAGATTTTTTTTAGTTCGTAAATATCCATTGATTTATCTTTCCTCTCTTGCTAAATTGCTGAAAAGACGCATAACTTGCGTTATTTGTCTGCTGGAATACTGTCATAAAGAACACTTTCTGACATTGATCATCTGTGAGTTTCAACAGAATATAATTTTTCCCACAATGTGACAGACCATTTATGCCAGACTGTGGAAAAATTCTTTTCCTGAAGTTGGAAAAACCGGAATGTACAGATCCTAAGGCTCTCTTTAAAAATGACTTGCTATACTTAAGGTACCCAATTCCAGGCTTAGCATTTCAATTTCTCAGTCAATTTTATGTTAGGAGATATGATACTAGAGACATCATTAGTAATTTTTTCTTTGGTACATTCTTGTACTTTATTTGTTCTATCTATTGACTCCATCTTTAAAACAGATGCATTTGAAGAGAAATCTGTGGACACTTCATATCCTGCCATGCTGCACTCTATGTCCATAATGGAATGAATGTATTATGTGAGGGATGCGCTTATTGTATTGTCAGCCAGCAGTATGACTTTTTTCTGTTAGCGCCAGTTTCCTTTGACTTCCCAAATACTGGTTTGTTTTTTTTTTTTTCTTTTTCTTTGATTTAGGGAAGGGAAGAGAAGAGCAGAGAGATAATCTCTGATTTTCTTTCTTTTTGTCTCTTAAGGTACTTCTATTTAAACCAGCGTAGTTTTCTTACTAATTTTCTCCTTCAGGTGTTTGCTGTCAATCTACTGGGTTAAACTTTGTGCTATTCCATCAAGCAAGTTTGGTAAATGTTGATCAGTGCATGAAATCAGTTCTTAAATGGTTGCAAAATTGCCTTCCTTCAGACTGTTTTGATCACAAGGGCTTTCAAGTGTCAAAGTCATTTGGAGAACTAGATAGATAAAATGCATGAGCACTAAGCTTTTTCCAGGATAGAATAAATAAATGTGTTTTCTACTGTGTGCTCTGCCTTTGATAGTGATTTGTTAAAAGGGGAAAAAAAAAGAAAGGCAATGATATTAAATATTTACAAGAGTGATTTAGTTGTGTAATCTTGTGCTATGTATCCCTGTTTAATAGTGAAATCAGCTACTGCTGAAGTAAATGCCATTAAACTGGTAGTGCTGTGAAGGTCACTGCCTATACAATGTCAAAGCAATTTATAGAGAATAATGATTTTTGTCGGCTTTCCAATGTACCAACCTCCCTTCTTTTTGTCTCCTTTTCCAAAAATAACCAAAAAGAAATTTATTTCAGGAATCACTTTCTCTCTGACTCTTCTGCCATCTGACTGATTGGGGAGCTTGAAACCTCTTTACAAGTTTTCCTATTGATGTGCTCAGTGGATAGACACTGATTCCCTTCTTTCCAGTCTTGAGCTCGTTACAGCTCTATTTGCTGGGATTTCCAGTTGCCCATTTCTCAGCAGTTCATTTTAAGAGATACTGAATTATGGCCTCCGCTCTTATGAGTGGTTGCTTTTCTCCCCTGTGCTATTTCCAGCCCTCTCTGTCTGTGATTCTCCTGAAAAATACTTTTTTGTGTGCTGACTGTTTGTCATCAGCAGCGCGCGTGTAGCGTCTTGACATCCCACCAACCTCCTGTCCCGATAAGTGTCTTATAAATGCTTGGAGCACATTCCTAAATAGCGTTGTACTTAATGGAGAGGCCTCAGAAGTGAGAGGTACGTTCGTTGCTCCGTGGCTGGCTTTCCCTGCAAATCATCAGGGCCTTTGTGCCTCTGCGGCAGTGGAGTGGGGACAAAAGCCCTTCACCACTGCACAAGGAGGCTGCAGCATTGACGCTTACTGTGTGTCCTGAAAACAATACACAGTGAGTACAAAGCATTATCATTCAGCTTCACATCCGTCCGGTAGGAAGGTTAATTATTTGTTTTCCTTGTTTTACAGTTGAATAAGCAGAAGCACAGAGAGATGGAGAGAGCTGGAGGAGAACAGGCAATAAATGCCAGAGTTCTCTTGTCCATTCCTGTTTCTGTAAGCACCAGTGCTATCTGTCTTATGAACCACCAAATAACTTGCTTGTTCTACCAAGGACTCTCCCAATTAGATTCCACTTGCTAAAGCAATTGTCTAAGAAGATTAAAACTGTATTTATCTACTGATAAACATGTACATGACCGTAGAAATAGCAATCATATTTTACAAAGGGAACAACACATATTCTGTGTGACAAAAATCTACAGAATGAAAAAACCCACAATGCAGAGGTGCCCTAAGTGTCGTGTGTAAGGAGTTTGCTGGGAAAGTACATATGAGTACACAGAGGCAATGTGGCTTTCTCTGCGAAGGCATGAATTTTAAGAACAAGTGGAAAAGATGTGGTACTTAAATAGTGAACGATTGGACATGTTTTTTTTCAGTTAAGAGGAAGAGGAATGGATGTACAGTATCATTCGTGGAAAGAGGGGGCAAATGGAATGAATGGGCTGGTTAGTAGAAACATATGTACTCTACACTTGTACTCTTATCTGGGAGGAGTGTCCCAGATGAAGTGGTGGGAATCTGCCATGAACACTAATCTTCTGGACAGAATGAGGTGGAAAGATATCCCTACACTTTATTGTTTGCTGAATATCAGGCAGCTAGGTATTACTATTGGTAACTTATTTTTGTTCTTTGATTTTTGTGGCATCTCATTCCACAATGCATGCAGAAGACTAAAGCCTTCATTTACTGCCATGACTTTTCATGGCCTTCCCCTCCAGGCCCATTAGTGGACCTTTTATCTATTGTGAAAGAGTCTAGTTCAGCGGGGTGTCTGGAGTGGATGTGTGTGTGCATGGTTAATTCAGGCCTCATGATTTCCTTTAGTCTGTTTTATCTGGTTCTTTGTCTCTTTTTATGCGAGTCTATGATTAGTGTTGAGTTCTTCCCAGAATGCTGGCAATTATCTCACAGGTGAAAGGATTAAGAAGGAGCAGTGAGAATTACACTGGGATTAAATAAGACTGCCTTTGGAGTGTGTTTGTGGATGTGGATTTTTTTCTCTAAGCAAAGAGAGAGAAGAGAGAAACCAGCTCAGCCTTCAGGTCTCTCTAGGGAGGAAAGTAATACCCTTGAATATGGAAAAGTAGCATCTCAGCTTGGGAGGAGTTCATGCTGGGAAAGGAAAGGTAATGTTAAGGCACAAGATTTAGCGTCCTCAGTTCAGTTCTTGGTTGCTCTGATTTTGCTTCAGGCTGTTCTGATTGCCCACAGTGAACCTCAGCTTGCCCATGTGTGAAATGGAAGCAGAGATAACTGTCCTGTCTTATGTTGCATGAAACTAAATTAATTACTGCGTGTGCTAGTTTTTTGGGGTAGTAAATACAAAAGAAGAGGATAGAGTATTCTTCTCATGCCCCATGCTGTGGTCACACTGCAACCACCTGATGTCAGGATGTGGTTA
This sequence comes from Calidris pugnax, assembly GCF_001431845.1. NCBI lineage: Eukaryota > Metazoa > Chordata > Aves > Charadriiformes > Scolopacidae > Calidris > Calidris pugnax. Next base: position 3,691,118 of record NW_015090839.1, on the reverse strand, counting down.
GTAGTGGGTTATTTCTGTCCCTTTATTATCTCTCTCTGTGTGGAAGGACTGGGGCAGACACAATGCTGATAGAAACAGGGAGCTCAGCCCCCTTTTCAGATGAGAAGAGGAGCTGCCCCATGGGACTGGCAGGCCATGTATCCCAGACGCTGGAGGAGCAACTCAGTTTGCAGGCTGGGCCGTGCTGCACCTTATCTATGAACTGGCCTGGAGACTGGCTTGTGCTCGTACATGGCCTGCCATATGTCCCTGCTGGTGGGAGCCTTTGGGGACTTTGGGACTTTGGGCTGCAGCCCTGGGCAGAGAGTTTAGTTCACCTTCAGCCCTGTGCTTCACCCCTGCTGACTCTGGCACCACTGGTGTTCACAGTGCAGCACTGCCTGGAGACCTGAGAGGAGTTGTGCTTTGGTGCTGAGAAAGCAAATAGTGCCAGGAAACAGGAGAGAGGTGATGGACATGGGGCAAAAGCTCCATCACGTGCCCTGCTGAGTCTGTGTGTGATGGGAACAGTGGCAGGTAGGGTCCATGCTAACCTCAGTATTGCTGGAGAGGCTTGAGTGTTTCTCAGTAAGATATAACAGTCCTGCTTTCAAATGAAATTGAGCTTTTACCCTGAGGGCAGTTTATTTTTCATAGAATCATAGAATAGTTTGGATTAGAAAAGACCTTTAAAGGTCATCTAGTCCGCTCCCCCTGCAGTGAACAGGGACATCTTCAACTAAATCAGGTGCTCAGAGACCTGTCCAACCTGACCTTTAATGTTTCCAGGGATGGGGCATCTACCACCTCTGGGCAACCTGTTCTAGTGCTTTGGCCATGAAGAATATGAACTTGCAGAAGCTATATATAACAACTTTCCATGAAAATTCCAGTATCCTGATACTACTGTTCCGTAATGATTCCCTAAGCCTCTGTTCTCTTTCCATCATTATTTCTGTTGTATTTTTTATTTTTGATGTTATTCTTAGTATGTCAGTTTGTTTTACCTTGTTTGCATTGATAGATAGCTGTGATGCAAAAATCTATTTTGTTCCAAGTATATTTTTGTCAGAATAAGCCTCAGTATCTTTCCATCTCAAATGTCTATGCCAAACGCATTTTTAAGTGTCTCCTTATGTTACCCTGCCTGAGTGACTAGATTTGGAGCTGGTTTGTTTTGTCCCACAACTCCGCCACACAGACCTTGATTTTGACTTGCTTTGACTTGCCATGCCCAATAATGCAGTGCCCTGATCCAGAGCATTGATGGCCTCCCACTGCTGGGACTCAGGTTAGCGCACATCCCTCTGAACCTTCAGCAAGCAGAGTTTGGTGGGACAGCAGAGCTTGAGACAAGGCACCCTGGTAGAGCTGTGAACAGGAGATCCGTGTGCAGTCACGCAGAGCACTAAGTATTTCCCACTTAGCAGAAGAAGACAGTGAAGGACAGAGATGACGTGGTGTTCCACAGAGGCAGGATGAACTACTAGTGCTGGGCTCAGATTCCTGAGCAGAGCAGCGCAGAGCTACTGAGCTGAATGCATTTTCAGTTGAACACACCAGGTACAGCAAGTCCCATTGAAGCGCTATTCAGAAGCGGGCCTACTCAACGATATTACTGTTAGACAATGTAGAATTTGCTTCTGTTGCATTTTCTTAGTCTTTCACAGGCAAATAAAATTAATTAAAAAGTCCCTACTGCATTTGAGACACTGGCTTGTGAAGAAATGGGGAGATTAACTTTCATTGCACATGGAGATGTCAGTTTGTTAGCAGGGTGCTTTAGAGGTAGAGGAAAACACTGGAAGAACAAGACTGATTCAAGAGTCTCTTATTACAAGATTATCTGTCTTTTTCCTGAGCTGCGTATTTATTACATGGCAGGGCTCTAGTTACAGGCCAGTGATTGCCTAGGTTCAGGTGTTTACCTGGCGGCTCCTGAGATGCCACATAAACAGCTGTAAATAGAGCCAGTTATTCAATCCACTCATAAAGAAGTTTGATTGTAGGTCTCCAGTCTTCCCAGGGTACAATGTCTGAGCCAAAGCAGGCAGCAGGCTGTCCTGCCAGCTGACAGAGCTCTCCGCTGGTGGTATTACTGCTGCCACTGCTGGAAATGTTTAGAAAGGTTTCAGCAGGGCAAAAAACAAAGGGACAGTGGGGATGGGACAGGGAGATTGAGAGTGTCCTTTTTCATCCGTTCATAGTACCCCTTGCTGTCAAGTGTTGGCATGGGGGGCTGCTCAGGGAGGGAAAGTCCCACTTCCTCTTGTTCTGTCACAAGGCTTTGGGGGTTTATACCACCCCCTTTCTAGCCCTTTCCCCCCACGTTGCTGGCATTACTTCAAAGAAAGAGCTTTAAGTACGCGTTTCCTATTATAATTTCTTGTGTGTGAGACCCTGAAATCCACAAGGTATCTTTGTGCTGTACAGGATGAAATATGTAAAAATTAGCCAAACCCACGGGCAGTGGGATCATCAGTCTTTTGTTCTGTGGTGCTGTCAAACCTTTCTGGTTTTGCCTAATAGTTGTAGTGCATTGTATGTATGTCTCAACTATATTATCAATAATATAATAATCAAAAAAACCCTTTTTAGTCATCGCCTGCTTTTGTTTCTTCTGGTCATGTATATTATGCTTAGGAGAATAAAAAACTATGGCAGCTTTTCAACAGTTGGATGCTGTGTATAGCTAAATTCTAGTCCTTCCCCAAACACTTTCATGAATTAACTTTCAAACTGTTTCTTAAAAGCCTTATCAGCCTCTAATAAAATAATGGAAGCAATATTAAGAATAATGAATCTGTAACTATACAGACTAAGAGAACCATGAGCAATCATCAGCGGTATTTACTAAACAAAACTCACAGAAGACATTTGATTACTTTTGGACTGGGTTACAAAATTAATGGATGAAAGGAAAACAGTGTTTGTGATATATCTAGACTTCAATGTGTTATTTCACAAAAAGCCCTATATAATCTTACTTGGAGAAAACAATTAAAATTTGGCTTTAACATGAAGAGTTTTCTAAAATAAATTAGCGATACAAAATGCAACAGCATTTTCATGAACTGGGAAGGCTAGACAAATTGGAAGTTACTGTCATTTCTGTCTAGCGCTTTTCTCAGTGATCACAAAGGGGAAGAAATGACATATTAATGAAATGTGTAGATTTGACTAGAATAGGAAGAATTGCAATCATCAGTGTGGATAGAAAACAGCATAAATGTTGCATAAGTGCCATGACATCCTTCATAAAGCAGTAGGTGGATAATTCATCTGTAAAGAGATCTGATAAGCTGCACCTATACTAAACTGTTAAGGGCCTTAAATACTGTAGGGTGGAGATATGTCAAACAATTTGTAAGAATTTTGAAAGGCCTTGATGATTAAGATCATGCATGGCTTGATTATGAGGGAACAATGAAAGACCTAGTATGTATCGCTAACCTTCATGCTGAGAAAGTGGCAAGATATGAAAAGAAAGCCATCTCCAAGCACATACAGAGCATAAATGCACAGAAGGAAAAAGAATTATCCTGGTGTTGTCTCAGAGGAATTACCTAGAAAGGGTGCCAGTCAATCGTACAAAGGCATTCTAGGTCCAGTATCAAGAGGGAGCATCATAACAATGAGAACTCTAGCATTAGCTTATAGAGTACTTTACCAAGTGAAAAGGTGGGAGCCACTGAGTTTTGACAATTGCATTCAAAATAAACCAAATGAAGTTCCTATTCTTGGGAGCCAGCCACACCTAGTGACATGAGATGGCGACTTAGAGGAGGATAACTTGTGTTTTTTCCCTTCTTCAAAGCTCAAATGTATCATAATATAGATATATAGATATTATTCTTTTTCCAGAGGGTCTTTATCTACTCCACATTGAAATCCTGTGTGTGTTGCTTTATTTGATGTCTGTATCTCTGAGGGTGCAATAATCTGTTGTTGTATCAACTAGCAATATAAAAATAGTCCAGCAAATACAAACAAAATGTTTTTATAAAGGAAACTGGATGGTTTGCCATAACTACATTAGTGCTAATGCACTACCAGGTCTCTTTTTTTCTTTATCCATGTGTTAATTTTGTTCTTCAGTCTCCCCATCTCTTCTAGCTTAATTACCCTCCCCAGACTAGAGGCTGCTGCTGCCTTTTGGCTTCATTACCAGCTTTCATTTTCATTAAGAACCTTGTGCTAATGGACTGTTATAAAACACAGTCATCACTGGCAGGTGTTGCCAAATGACTCTCAGCATGATGGCATTTCTGTGCAATGGAGCAAACAGTCTGGACATTGGATTTGTGGAGCATCCAAGGGCTTGGGATAGAAGACGAAGAGAGAAAAGTTTGGCGAATCAGTACAAAGAAGCCCTCAAATGTTCACATCAACAATGATGGAAAAAGAGCACTATGAGCACTGGGCTTGTTCTGAGACTTCCAATAGTGCCAGCATCTGCTCAGGTTGCAAACATCACAGAAGAGCTTACCAAACAGCTCTGTAGGAACGGTGGAGTATCAGTAGTGTTTAGTATCACACGATACTAATCCTTATAGCCCTCCAGTTTAGAAGGGAATGTAAATCTGAATACCACCTCATCGGCTGAGTGAAATTATATATCTCAAAATAAACTTTGTGGCTCATGTCATCCAACGTTAGTAATGGGAATGCATATTTCTGCTGTAGAGATATCAGTCATAGTTGCCTTTGTGTGCCCTCTGAACCATTTAGTGATACTGGAATGAATATTCACCAGGAAAGAGCAAGGACTTCTTGTATTGTCCTTCAAGGAGCTGATTGTCCCACACAAACTAGCTAGAGGCATGTCCCAGAAGAAATGCTGTCAGATTTTGACCCTTAAGAGGGGAATAAGAGTGTGTCAGCACTGAGGAACTGTAATAAAATGTTATTATTCTGTGTTGATCTAAAGTCCCTCAACTTTTGTTATTGTCTTCCAAAAGCATCTCAGTTATGTACCGAAGCAAGTACTGAGCAGGGGGACATGATGGCTCCGCTTGCACATAAGCAAATGGTCGATTTTGCATATTCTTTTCTGGCATCGTGTGGATTTGTTTGTTTCCTATTTGTCTCCTTTTCTTTCTTAGAGGAGAGTCATGTCTGTATTGATATGCAATACATGGTCAAATCCAGCAGCTCTTTCCTAAGCAGAACTTTTTATGATGGGATTTTTCTTACTTGCTTACTATGCCACATCATTCTCTCCTTCAAGGGACAAGCTCAGATGAGACCTTTCTGAATGACAGAAAATGTGTTTCACTGAGCGCCTGGATCATCTGGTGGAGGGAGAGGACCTTCTGGAGTGTGCAGTGGAGGTAGCAGAAGAAGATGACTTCATTAGGCAGGGACTTTGCAGCACAGCATGGCCATGGGAGAATACTGTCAGGAGTAAGCAAAGACCTAGATCACAGAGGAAGTGGAAGAATAGACTTAGGACTGTGCACGGTGTGATGCAACCCAGAAGATTACAAAACTGCATGTTGAAAGCAGGGAATAGGGGGGGAAGAAAAGACCTCCAGCAAAGGCAAGGCAGGTAACTTAAAAACTCTTTTGTTTTTTCCCTAGTCTGCCCTATGTCCTTGCTTTTCACTTTTTCCATCTTAAAAATATAATTGGCTTAGTTCTGAGTAAAAAGCACTTGTGCTCCTACTCACTGCATGCACAAGCCTTGGCTGATTTAAGGTCTGATCACATCAAAATCCCATAACAACTTGAAGGAGACTTTTGGAGTGAGTACAGCGTGTGCACGCCGGCATGTGTGCCACCTGAGCACCAGCCCTGCGGGTGACAATATCTGACCATAGGCTCTGCTGGTCTTGTGTGACTCTTGCTCTTTGCAGCACTGAATAATGGTCACCTGAGCTCCCCTGTGGAGATACAACTGCTGGACTTCCCTTCTGCTTTTAACCCTCTCTGACATTATCTCTGTGTTGTTATTTTCTAGGCTGAAGTGGCTGCATCCAAAGGCTCATTTTCTATCTTTTATTTAAGCAAATCTCACAGGAAATTCCAGTGTTTTAGAATAAGGGGAAATTGCTCCTGGTTAGAAGCAAGGATAATGTAAATAGGTATAAATCCCTCTCTCCTTTCCTCCAGTAATTCTGTCTGGGTCACATTGTAGAGCTTTGCCAGTACATGCTTAACTGTGACCCTGTGTTTCTTCTGCGTCTTTTCCTTGTACTTGCATAGGTGTTGTGTATGTCTGGAGGATTCCACTTGTAAGTGATCAAAGTTAAACATGTGCAGAAACTGGAGCTCAAATCACTTCAAAGTGGATTAAGCTAAATAATGAGAATACATCGCTGCAGAATAATCTTATGGTGAACAGCAGGCAGTTTGGGGCAGAATGTAAGTTGCTATAACCTGATAAAACACAGGAGAAGGCGTTAAAGAGCATTCTAGTGGTGAATATTATTTATTAACACTGTTACTTTTATGTTCTGTCATTTTTCCGTGGTATTTTTTACTCTTCTGTCAGGCTCTTTAGTGCTAGGAAGAATTTTGTACTAGGAAGTTTCTCTGTACAGATGAGTCCTTTCTCCTGATCCTGGCTCTTCTATTCTGTTTGAGTTGGAACAGTAGAAAAGTGAGAGGCCAGTACTCCTCACTCTCTCACTGGCACTTCCCATCTGTGAGTCAGATTTCTTTGCCAGTCTTGATTTGTGTTCCCACAATCACTGTGTGAGTTAGGGAATGATTAGTGTCTTGTCTTCCAAGGAAAGGAGGATGAATAGGGTCCCTTAGGGAATTTGTAGCACAGGAGGGTATAAACCCCAGATATTCTTGGCTATTTTGGGACATTATAACCATGTGTAGTCTAAACATGAGATTTAACTGTTCATCAAGAATGGGGTTGGGTTTGGTCTGATAAGTTTAAAAAAACCCTATGACGGGCAGAGCCATTATCCTCCTCCAGAAGGTGATTTACTTGTTGTTGCTGGGCTGTGACTCAGGCCTTTCCTTCTGAAGGGATAAATCATTCCTAGCAGAGTAAATGTCACATGGAGATGTATTGGTGACTCCAGAAAAAGTTGCCCTTTAACAGCTTCCTGGTAACATTTCCCTTGCAGCGCTTGGGTAAATGCAATGACAAAATAAAGGGAGCATCTATCCCCTTCTTCTGCCCCTCTTCATCACAGCCTGTCAGTCCCACCTCGGGGCCATCGCATCTTAAAGGGAATGACTCAGACCACTGGCAGAGCAGATAATGCCAAGCCAAAAGGAGATTGTGCAGCATATAAATCTCAGGCCTCGGGACAGGAGGCGACGGGGACCTCATTGCGTAATCACAGAGGCCACGCTCTGTGGTGGACTACATCAAGACAACTTTCTGGGAGTTCAGGGGACTAACTCTAATTAACGCCAAAGAAGAATCTCCTCTTGACAGATGAATGGAGTAGGGAGCAGGTTGTGCAGGAAAGGTGGGAAGGTCACAAGGTGGAAAGCCACAAGTATTGATGAACCTTATGCTTAGGTTCATGGTTGTGAGCCAAGAGAGAAATTATTGGTCTCAAAATCCTTCCATGTACCATCCTCATTGTTGTAATAATGTCTGATTCTTTTATGGCAGTGGATTTATATGGAAGAATCTTGCCAGATCAGGGATTTGAAAATGGGACCTTTGCACTTTCTCATGCAGACCATGACTATGAATATGGTTACCTTGGCTGGCAATGATTGACTACCTTTTCCTTCTGATAGCAAAACAAAGTGGTGGATTTCAGTTCCAATGTGAACAGGAAGGGGTAGGTTTTCTCATTATAAGGCCTTGCCTCCTTCCCTGCGGTTGCTTCAGGGAGGCTTCATGTAGCTACTTCGTGCAGCTCAGGCACTGCATGGCTGACCATTTCTCCATAGGTCTCTGAGAAGGCAAGGGTAGGCTTGGGGGAAGCCACATTAGTTCTTTGCTCTGAAATTGGCAAAAAACGGGCAGCCAAGAATGAATTTATCATTAAGAATGAGCACCTGTAGATGAGTTGTGTAACTGTATGAATAGGTACTACGGAGACAGATGTTGCTGCAGGACTCCACAGTTGGTCTGTACACAGGCCTTGGTATGTGCAGGTGCAGACCAAAACTGGGTCACGTGAAGCTTTAGTGTAAATATGTTAAGGCCAACTATAGTGGAAGTGTTAGCATAGTAACGTGCTTAATGAGATTAATCATCAGTGGGATTTTGCAGGCTGAAGGGAGAAGGAGGAGAGTTCAGAATTGTGAGAAAATGCTGCTGAATTATTGTCCAAAGAAGACAGACTGTCTTGATTTACTGTCTGCAGAAAAAAAGTCTTCCCATGAGTGTGAGTGCTGCCACACAGCTGTTCAGACAACAGAAGTGTTGTAAGAGAATACAAGTAGTTATAGGAGTTTATTGTCTGACTGTACTTCAGTTACCAAAAATGGAACAAATTTCTCGTTGTAATATTAAACACCTTTCCTAACAGCAAGTCAAGTTTACTGCCAAAATGTTGCAGGCATAGCAACTGGGAAAATAACTTGAATGCAGTGATGTTTTAAAGAGTTGCATGCCTCAAAGTATCCCTTTTTGAGCCCTGCAAGGCAGAGCCTACAAGAAATGGAAGAGTACACCTGCACCCTCTCCCTACAAGATGTTCTCTCCCTGGATCTAAATGGTGGCTTTTAGATTTGTGCAGCTCTAATGATTTCAGCTGAGTAACTTGTAGAATTGACTATTGCATCCTCTATTTTCAGAATTCCTCAGAGTTTTGATACTAGGGGCTAGCAGCGGAAGTCAGTAAAAGAGGAGAGTGAGTGATTTTTCTCAGGAACCTTGAATAATAGCCCTTTAAGGCAGCATTATTGCTGCAGTAAATTCCCGAGGTTCAAAAATTCTCTCATCTTTCAAACTCTTTATGATGTCCCAGCTGAATTAGTGGGGCCTGTATCTTTCTGTTTCCTCTGCTGATATAGCTTAGATGTTCCCCTCCTTCTCTTCCTCCAGTCCTTCAAAAGAACATTTCCCTGACCAGCTCTTGTGCTCGGAGCAGCCTTAAGTGTTTCAATTCCCTATTTCCTTTCATCGCTCTTCAACTCTAGCTGTTGTATTTTATTACTCAAAACTTTTCTTCAAAGTAGAGGTGGTATGAAAGAGAGGACAGAAGGTTTTGTTGCATTGATAAAATCATAGACACCATCTCCTCTTTTTGCTCTCTTTGGTAAGAATCCAGGAAAAAGCAGAACCATTTAAGTAACCTAGATACTAAACCAAGTTTGTAAAGAGAAATGTGAATCATAGGAGTTAAGGATCTGTGAAACCACCTCATCCGTTTCCCTGCCAGTGCTCTACTGCTTTGTATGGCATAAAGTGGAAATAGTAGTGTGCTTATGGTACCCTTTCTGCTGGTGTAGGTAGTGACATGAAGAAATGTTTGTGTGTGTGTGTGCATATGTGGACACCTGGCTCATCTGGTGCTTAAGGATTCAATGGCAGCTGCTGTCATTGTTCCTCACTTTATTAGCTTTTGCCAAGTAGTTCCACTTTTACTAAGGGCAGCAGGGTTTATGGCAGCGATATTTCTCACAGTGTCAGAGATAAAATATCGGGCTAATAACAGACTCTCTGGTAATGTAAATCGCAACGGGGAAGCAATCTTGATTTTAAGAAGTCCTGCTTGGGAATGTTAAGTCTTCTGTCAGAGAAGCAGCCTGTGGAATTTGGTATACTTCGTGCTCTCTAGGAAGATAAATGATTTGTCTTAAGTGATGGGGGTGGAGCAGGGGGAGAGATCTAATTTCAATTACTATTTTCTTCTTAGATAATTACTCAGACTCTGTCATACCTAGGGCTCATCCCAAGAGGAGCTGAGCACCCAGGACTTCACCGGTGTCAGAAAGAGTTTGAGATGATTGAGTTTGAGATGGTTGATCTCCTACTGAATGAAACCCCTGCAAACAAATGCTTTCCAAACAGCATGAATTAAACCCTTGTAAACTGTGGAACTGGGAGGTGGGAAAGGAAAGACAACATTGATCTCCCTAGCCTACTTGCTTTCCCTTTTTCTTATCTCTAAAAAGTTTTTTTTTTTTTTTTTTTTTTTTTTTTTTTTAAAAAAAAAAAAAAAAAAAAAAAAAAAAAAAAAAAAAAAAAAAGTTCTAGGAAAAATATTAAACCC
>NW_015090839.1:3669825-3680698 GCF_001431845.1 Calidris pugnax | reverse complement strand
AAGTTTTTTTTTTTTTTTTTTTTGGCAAGATGAAGAAAATCTTCTCCCTTTGGCCTCATGCAGAGCAGGATCTCCCAAAATTAAGCGAAGAAGGGGAGGGGGTGGTAATATATTTGTTTTCTGGGGGAAGAGGCATTGATTCTACCCTAAAGTTATGCGTGTCCACCAATACAGAGCTGGACTGCAGAACAAATTGTCTTTTGGGGAGTGGAGGTCTACCTTAATTTCTGCTTGGACACATGAGTGTCATACCCTACACCTTGTCTTAGTTGTTCCAAGGTCTTTTAACTCGATTATTCTGAAGACACCCCTAGGATAACACATACATCTATGGCATAACATGTAAATACATAACATACAGTATCTAGCATGTGCTTTGTGTGTATGCTTATTCTGGGGCACATGGAGGAGCTGCTGTCAGTCACCCCTGTCAGGATCAGATTAATGTGGAACCTGAAATTTGTTTCTGCATGAAAAGCGGGGCCTGAATAGAAAAAAATAAAGGGCAGAGTATCTTGTAATAGCACAGAAGTAATTACAAGCTGATGGGCTGGGCACCTTCATTTGGAAGCAATGTTGATTAAGAGAAGGAGAAGAAGGTAAAATCCATTCCAGAAGGCAGTCTGACAAGCAGTTCTGTCTCGTCTTGGCAGGAGCACAGGCCCTGAGTTTTTAGAACATTAAAACAATGATGAAATTAGGCCACAGATTCTACTAATTCAGCCCTGATCAGCTTCCCCACTTCTAGTAACAATTAAATGCTTATCTCTTCATTTCACATGCATTAAATTAATCAGCCATGAGCTAAAAATAATACAGCGCTTAGGCAGAGACCCACCGCATTTTCCTTGTAGCTTGGACCTCTGCTGGTTCAGTACATGTGCGGAGGACTGAGAATAGCTGTGGAAAAAGCCTGTATAGTATTTCTTACAACAAATACAACACTATAGTACACAATTGTGCTGCTTCAGTGAGAGGTCACTGGAGGAGGGGGGATGTTGTGGTACAATATTCAGCTAGGGAAATGGTGATGGTGTGTGTTTCAGCAGTGCTTACGTATTAAGCTAGGTACTATCCATCTGCTCACTATGAGACAATCCTTGAACTAAAAACTGTAAAGCCACAGAGCAAATAGGGGTTGGAAGCGGAGAAAGGTAGGTCATTAAGACATACAGAAAAGGCAGGAGGTACAACCTGTCTGCTCCGGCATGTCTCCCAGCCACTTTTTGAGCTTGTGTCTCAGGACCACTGAAGAAACACCTGCTGAAGACAAACAGATTTTGTTTTTCTAAGGCATAGCTGTATGTTTGAGCCTTATGAGGCAATCATTTGGCCAATGACTTCCTAGTCTGAGTCATCCAGATGTGAGGATTTTCTTCAGTGTTTTAGGATGATACCAAATAGGACTTGACGCTCAGGAGCTGCATTTGACCCTTTAGTGTAGCACCACACCTGAGCGAAGGAGACCACACTGTTTCTTGGCCAGAACTGGCTCACAACTACCCAGCTCAGAGCGTGGACAGAACCTCAGTCCAGTTGCCTGTTGATGACCAAGTAGCTGTGTCCTCAGTTTCTAGTGGCTTTGTCCCTCCTTGTGAGGCCACACACAGAGTTTGAGAGACAGCTAAGATGTGTCTTAGGTGTAGATGTTAGATCTGAACTTTCCAGAGTTATCATAGTACCAGATGTCACTTTTACATTTTATATAGCTTTTGGGCTTGTGTCACAACCGCCCCCATGTTTTTTGCTTTTTTGCCAATAAGGTGGAACTAATGCATGCACTCTGGAATGCTTTGAGGATTAATTTGCTTCCAAAAAAAACACTGTGCACAGCTATGAAGATCTGTACACACAAAGAATAGTTAGTAAATTGTTTTCTTCGTGAAGCACCTTGGTGCTTCAAAACTTCAAAACACTAAGGTGTTTTGAAGCACCTTGTTAGTTTTAAATTACAGTATTTGTTATCATTGCTTGTCTTCCTTTTCCTAAAGAAGAGCCAGCACTAGAAATTAAGGAGGTGAAATCTTGCAATTAAGATGTATCAAAATATCTTGTGACTTCCAGGCCTGGAAGCTGCAGGTCAGATCACAGAGCTTCTGCAGAGAAAACCGTGGGCCTCAGCTGAAAGAGGCCATGTCCAAAAAGGCCCACTAGTTTATTTACTGTGTCTTTACACTGCACACAGGCTTCTGCCACGTGAGTGTCAGGCTTGGATTTTCCTTATCCCAGGACACAGTCTCGTCTTAATGTTCATGTAGTCTATCTATCTCATTTGAAATGGTTTTGGAAAAGTCTTTGGTGTACCTACAGTCATATATATATATCAGGAATCAACCTGCCATAACTTTGGAAGCTATAAAATTAATGTCAAAGATAAAAATATGTGCTACAAATAGGTGGTGAGGTGCACTAGATAGGAATGTGGGTCAGGGAAGCTTACCCAGCTTTTTCCACCTCTGTGATATTGTCCTTTGAATTTTGGGTACCTTACAACTACTGTAAAGAAGTAGTTTTGCTTTGTGCTTTTTCCTCCTGATGGGAAGAAACACTACTACCTTCAACAGCACGTTGCCGTTTGTGCTCCCAGGCCAGGGAAGCAGTTTGCTGTGATTTACATCCATGAAACACAGAGTAAAGCTGATGCAGCTGCTGTTTAAATGAGAGGAAACTTGGCCTATGAGTTTTCCAGGGGAGAAAAAAGGGGCAACAATGCTGTTTTCTGTGTGAAACATCTACAGGTCTGCTGGAAGTGCCTGCTGAAGAGCTGATTTGTATGCAATGAACTAAGTTGGGTTTGAGGATAAGAGAAATCCCAAGTGATAAATGCAGGGTGGAGTCAGTCAGGGTTGGAGGGTGTCAGTTAAGGTCTGGCATGAACCCCCATGTGTTACAGTAACCTGGCTGCCATCGTTGGGCAAGAACAAGGACTTTACTGAGAGGTAGGGGTGATGGATGGCCCCAGGGAGTACGTGTAGCATAAGTAGTAATGTGATATAGAGTGCACATTACAAGCAATTACAATTTGAATAAGTTATCAATGGAAGGAGGTGGAGGACTGGGAAGCAGCTTTATTAACCCCCTGAAGTTATGTTAGTTATGTTCTCAGCATTTTGAAAAAGTTTATGTATTGCTGTGAATTACAATCACGGTGACAAATGCCAGCGCCCAGAGAGTTTGTGATCGCAGCCTCTCTAGCAGGCAGTGCTTTACCAGAACAATTCAGAGCAACAGTCCATATAAACTTAAAATAAAAGGAATGAGGAAGATGAGGCTTCAAACTGGACAAGGACAAACCTTGCAATAAATCCTGCCTCAGATGCTCTTAATGTGTTCTTTGGCTTTGCTCTCTCATGAAACGAACGTTCCTGGTTCCATCTATCCCATCTTGTGCTGTGATACAGTCATTTAATTCCAGCTGAGCTGAACGTAGAGGGGTAAAAAGCTGGGGGAAAAGCTTAGTGATAAAATATTGGTCTAGATCAGCGTTACACCTTCAGGAGGAGCCACAGGGAAAGCACCAACCAGTGAGTAAAACATTAATGGTGGTTTTGTACCACCTTTATGCCTCCAGGTTTTGGAACATCTTGGGCAAAGAGGGGTGCAAGACTGCTTTGTGTAACTGATCTGTCACCTTGCAGCTGCTCACTTTGGGTGGTCTGTTGATTGTGGTTCAACCCATGAGCCAGGTCCTTTCTTCTCTTCTGCACCTTCATTGATGTACCTCTTGCTGCAGCCTGTGAAAGGGCAGCTGAGCAACACGTGCATTATTTATATCCTCCAGAGTTCCGACTCTTCTTTTTACTCTTTGTGTTGTAGGAAGTCCATAGCAGGGCTAAAGTGGAGATGATCAAAATATTCTGCAAAATATATTTTTGACAGGTTGCTTTAATGAAAATCGGTTTCTCTCCAGGAGCAGGGAGCGAACCTGAAAAAAATTCTATTAGCAGTCCAAATTTAAATACTTGATTTTGTTTTCCTTGTAGCTGCCCGCAAAGACACATCATATATTTCACTGATGAAAACGTTTCTCTGAAGTTTTGACATTTTTCAAAATTTAAAACAATAAAATAAAGCCAGAAAAATCACGGTGTTTATCACAAGATCTGCTCTAGAACCGATGGCAAAAATCTGTCCTGGTGATTTCACAGAATCATAGAATAGGCCAGGTTGGGAGGGACCTTGGAATATCATCTGATCTTTGTTAGGCTTTTTCCTTCCCCAAGTTTACTCAGAACTAGTGCCCTGCTAAATGTACCATGAATGGTGGTTAAATATTTCAAAGGAGGCCCTTTTAACTTATAATAATTAAAAATCTGGTAGTTTTTTTCTAGAAGCCTTGGCATTTTCACCCCAGAGTCTTAATTAATTTCAGGTGATTCAATTGCTGTTCTGCATTTCCCCTACTGTTTCAATTGATTACAATTCAGCCTGTACACCTGCCTTAAATATTCTGCACTGAGCATTTAAGCAGCCTCTACGCTGTAACCGAAGTGGCTGCATCAGTGATGGGAACAGTGATTTAATAGTTTGTAAATAAGATGCTCAGAGATCCCTGGCATGAAAGTTGATAGGTAAACACAGTGCTGTGTAATTATTGTTTAGTAGCAAAAAACCTTATTAAGTTTATCTAAGTTTAGGCTTAGATAATCTCAAGATTTGTTTGTCTTTTCTGAATCTCTGGTTCTGCCTTTGGCATCCTAAACTGTTGTAATTGCAGAGACTGATTGAGAACCCTTAATGATACATTGTTTAATTTGTAAAATAGTATATTTACACTTATTTGGAATCTGGTTTCTTTTTCTTGCTGTTTAAAGGGAGAAGCTAAGGACATCACTCCTTTATCTTCCCATTTTCCTTTCACAATCAGCTCCCAGGATTCACTGCACAAAGTGTGCCTGGGGGAGAAGCTAAGACCTGTTTTCATACCAACATAGGAAGATTTTTCTCTGGGTTATTACCTGTTGAATAATAATTTCTATTTTGGCATGGACAGACTGTGTTTGAATTTACCCTTCTGTAAAAGAGGTATGGCAATAGCTACCTTATGGGGATATTTATATTTGTTATTGTTTATTGTTTCCACAACACTGCAGGTGTGTAATCTGCATTTTTTTTGCAATTAGAAAACAAAATCAGTGACATAAAGAGTTGTCGTCGATCTGACATACAGACAAATCTGCAGGTGTGACTTACAGGGAAGATATTTTATTTTTTTTTAACTGAGATTAAGCTCTATGTGTGTGTGTGTAAAATTTCATTTTTACCATTTATAAAGAAATTGGCATGGATTTGTGAGGGGTAGATGCAGACACTGCCACCTGTGCTGTGGAGAACCAGAGCTTCTGATGCAGTGACCGTACGGTGCTCACAGCTCTTCTTTGCAGAGGCCCTGGCTGCCACCCCTAGAGACACCACTGCTGTGGGACATATCTGCAAGTACAGTGACGCGTCTGTGGCCGTAGATTTGTGACATTAAGTTAGAAAACACCCAGTAGCACTTTTTTCCTGAAAATGGTTTTGTAAGGCATCAGAGATTCTTGACCACAGGTGCTACAGAGAGGAGGAAGGTTGTTCGCCTGGTGGACTTGGTCTGGTGGAGTCAGTTCCTGAAGAAGCCAACTCAGGTCCTGCAGCACGAGACAAGGAGACATTGCAATTAATCCAGCTTTATGTGCGGTCAACATGCAGAGGACAAACCAGCAGCCGATGCATTAACTGAGAACAAGTTCATTCAGATTAAAAAAACGTTAATGATCACTTTTGAAACACTGAGAGCCTATGAAGGACCACCTGCCTGGAATGAGCATTTACCATATGGTGCCTTTGGAAGCTAATATTGATTCTCATTATTTTAAACGATTACAAACATTGCAGGTGTTTTGTAATAATCTCTATTGTCTAATTAGAGCACTCTCGAAACTAGCTCATTCTTTCTGCTAACCAATATTGATTTGAACAGCTGAGTTTGCCTTGTATGAGTGATGGGATTGCGCGAACTGACACTTCGTAGTCTCTTTTGCTGACTGATTAATCCAGGAAGAGGCTGGAACTGAGTGAGGAGGTGTCCTGATTTACCCAGAGGTCTAATCAGCTTTGCCAGGAGGACCTACAGTTTGTACCAGAATTTTCCAGTTAAGGGAAGCATTGATATACTTATGAAATTTTATCATTTATCTAATGGAGATTGAAAAAAAGAAGGAAAAAAATAGTGGAAGTCATTGCAGAAAAGTTAAGCCACACAAAGATCTTTATAAAGGAATGGGATACTTGAGTTTGCACATTTCTGTCATTCTTGATGCAGTCATTATTCCTGTCATTGCTGATGCACAGTCATTTCTTAGAAAGTACTGGAGAAACATCATGAGCAAATAGCCCTGGTGAAGGCCACTAACAGAGGTAACCAAAGTTCTCTTTTGTGGTTGATCCACTTCTGACAGCATGGATGCAAACGATCAGCATAGACTAAAAGAAAGGCTTAAAGGCTACTGCAGAAACTGAAAATTTAAGTGCGTGAATGTGTGAGAGAGATTGGTGTAACCTAAAGAGAATCCTTTATCTATTTTCCCTTACGTACATTTGCTGTCAGTGCGGGCGGTTTCCTGCCGTGACTAAGGTAATACTGAATTCCCAGCAGGGAGAGAATGCAGGTGCTGTGAGCCCTTTGACTTTTTGGCCTCCCTAAGAGGAGTTAGAAATGCAGCTTTCTCACATCATAAAAAAAAATTTCTGATGAAAGTGAGTGTAGATGACTATTAGTATTTGTGGGCTTTTGGAACTTCAGCATGGAAAGTGAAACCTTAAGTGCCAGGGATGAGCAGGTATGGAGGCATCTGTAGGGTAAGAGGGCAGGGACATCATTTGGTTATGACCTTTCTTTCTCTGCAGGTGTATGTATTTCACTGATTATTATAGTATCAGAAGGCAGTGTTGCTTTTTTGAGGTCTCCGAGTGTAATGGACACATACTCTCCCCCACATCTACTTTGAGAGGCTCATTTTCACAGCATGATAGAAACATACACCACAAAATGATTGATGTTCATATTTTCCGAGCTGCCAAGTGTTGTTCATATGCCTGCTATGATACATGCATTTTTGATGGGTCTTTCACGGTTTCCTCTGTGTCAGAGAAGATGTCAAGAGGAAAAATGAGTAAGGCATTGCTCCATAAATTAACATGTTGCCTAGAGTTTGGGGTATTGTCCAGTCTCATCTACGCTGCTTTTCTCATCTGATTTTAATAACTGTTTCCGTAGTCCCTGGTAAACATAATTGTATTTATGGAGGAGTGTGTATTCCATAGGGAAATACAAGGTGCAAGGCCACCTATATTGGATGAAACAGAATATGGAAGAGAATCTTAATCTCTGATAAAAGCCAACTAGCGGTTCATTTAATTTGCCAGTTTGCTTCTCGAGTAAAGGAAGCCTAGAGGGCTGCCTGTCTACCAGGACATCTCAGATCTCGAGCAGTTAGACAGAAGGGTGCACTGAGAGCCAGATTCTGTTTGCTGCCCAGGGCTGACTTGCCAAAAGTAGGAAAAAAAGATGGGGGCCTGGCACTGAATTGTTGCTATCTCCTGTGTTTTACACAGTTCAGTAGTAATTGAAGTAGTTGCAGGGAAAGAGGGATGTAAATCTCAAAGATGTGGTTTTAAATCTAATAGCACTACCTGGTAAGGAAGAAAAGGAAATAATGTTTTTTTTCTTGGTTAGTGTAAATGCTTATTTTTAGTCGCATTCTTAGTGGTTTTCTTTTCATTAATGGAGCGGGATTAGCAGTTGGTTAGAGTGAGTTTGAAGGATACCTGAAGAATGAGGAAGAAGATTTTTGTCTCAGCCCTAGAGAGCAGAAGAACCTGCCCAAGCTCCAAAAAGGTTGAAAACCGATTTGATAAATTTGCCTTTCTGGACAAACAGCCTTATTCACTGGGTGTGTGATGTTGGCATGCCTAAATACCAGATGCTGCAGGACGTTGCTAGCGCTTTATGGTGCCATTCATCTCCAGGCATTTGTTTCAGTCCAGACTAGCTCAATAGGAAATAGAGGATGATTCTCACTAATGGATGTTTGGTGACATCCTTTAGGTTAGTGATCAGTTTGCAGGATTTCAGTTCTTATTTTTGGGCTGTGCTGTTTTTCAGGCTGCTTGGCAAACCCAGCGCAAAGGCCAGGATCAGCCTGAGAAAACACAGAAATGTTCATGTTTTTCTGAAAGTAAAATCACTTTTTCTCCTACTATTTTAAAGACTTTTGGGAAGATGAAGTGTGTATGAAACTTGCTTTGTTGCTACTACAGCACTTAATTTACTGCCTTGGCTAAATCTGCGCATATTGTTAAAATTTAAAGTTTGTAGTTACATCCAGTTTGTTAGCAAAATAATGAATTCATTCACATAATGCAAATTCCTTAATATGGTGTATGGAGCTACACAAAACTGAACATCTATACCTGCTCTGGAAGTTTTGTATTCTGTGTCTTTTGCCTCTTATTGCAGGAGGGGTGACAATTTCTGTCGTTCTGAAAAATGAACAAAATCAGAACTTCAGCGTGAAATTTGGTTCAGATTTGTCCTGACGTTGAGAAAGTGTGAATGCTTTTCATGTGTTATCCTGAGTCTCTGCATGCGTGGATCCTAGCCAAAAAGGCTTTTTGTTTGGTATTTTTTAAATTGACTTGATGTAGCAAGTTCAGGGAATTTCCTCTCTGTTATAATCGAGTCTGTTCTCGGGAAATTCCCAGCCTGATTTTTGCACACTATGAAGGATTTCAGCTGCATAAGTGGGGAAAAAAAATAATCTCTTCTCACTTCTTCTGTTGCATCAAAAATATCAGACTTATTTCAGAACGGGGAAATTGATAAAGCTGTCACTTGGTTATTCTCTGCATTGTTTTAATGACTGTCATCATTCTCCTGTAAATTAGTAGCATTGTAGTTGAAAGCTCCAAATCTGACTCTGTCATGAAGTCCTAAAAGCTAGCTGCTTCACAGCTTTGGCAGTAGGGTACTACTTACAATACATGTGATATTACACAGGTGAAGAAGTCGGGCAGTGTTTTATGCCCTGGACTGGCATTAAGGACGTGACTGATAGAACGAGGGACTGCTGTTGTTTTCTCTTGGGTGTGAGAGTTTTTCTTATTGTGGGAGCCAGAGGAAAGGACAGTGAAAATCACTGTGTAAGTGTAACTAGAAGGGGAAATGTGGAAGGGCCAGGTTTTCTTGTCCTTAGTGGTTTCCATTGATAAAATCTGATGTGATACGGTATATATTTAGCTTTTACTCAGGGTTTGAAACCCTGAAAGCTAAAAACCCAGATGGTCAAGTGCACTTTTTAAGCTGCTATTTGGAGTTAGATGTAAAAAGCACACAAGGCACTTTGAGCTGGTGGCTTCATAGAGGCAAAGGCATTTCCAGATCCATGCTCTGGACAGGAGTCACTGCGAGGTGAAGCTGACAGTGTCCCTTGTGGAGGGAGATCCTCAGACCAAAAAAACCTGCAGCATAAATGCACCATCTTTGTATTTCTGAGTGCCAGGCAAGAGGGATGGAAACAGCTGCTTTTGCTGTGGGTGGTGGCTTTATTCAAAATCTGGAGAAAACGATTGTCCGTGGGCCACCGCTTTCATTGCTGCAAGACAAAACCTGACAGTGGAAGCGACTGGGGCTGTAAAATGCAGCTTTCCTCCCAGCAGCACTGCTTCGCAGTGTTCTCTTGCCCAGGATAACATGTAACACAGCACCCAGTGGAAAGATGCGGGCACACGCTGATGCTCTTTGTGGGTGTGTAATATACTTTCCTTTGGCTTTGGCTTCTGAGATAAAATCCTCCTCAACTCCATGTCAGCCTCCTCCATTTTCCTTTATCTTCCTTTGTTATTTAACTAAAAACTAGAAGAAAATGTCCATAGAAAGAAGCTCCCAATCAGAAAAAACTGTAAGTTAATGCTTCTCATACCAAGTCAGGGGAGCCCTTTCGGTCTCTGGCTGAGATTAGGTTTCCGTTCTGGACATTAGATAAACCCCTCTTGTGGTGTTTGTTGTGGTGTGAGACCTTGCTATGGAAGAACATGTTTGAAATTTCTTCCAAGAAGAGGGAGGTGGATGGCCTTATTTTGGGTGAGAGACAGAAAGTGGGCTTTGATGCAGCGGGGCTGTTGAAGGCAGGTCCTGCCAGAGGTGCCAGTGTAGCAGCCGGACCATGTCTCACATGGCTCCCAGCATGGGCACCAGGGCCAGCCTGCCTTGGCCGTGTGGCTGGGGCAAGCTTGGCTCCTCACATCTGTGGCTCCATTTCAGTGCTGCTTTGATAGCCACAGACTTTCACAAACCACTCTGCTCAAAGGGGGAAATTAGTGTCATGGGGACTGTTTTCTTTATGAGAAAAGACTCGGTTGGATGGAGCAGCCAATAAAGATGTTAATGTATTTTCTCAGTGCATAACCCACATATTTCAGCTCCCTGGATGGGGTCTTTATTTCTGAGGTGAATGACTGAGGAACACTTAACTCATAGCTTCCAGGGGATTGGGAAAGTGCAAGGTTTTCTGGAAGGTGAGATGTTCCATTTTTAAGATCTAATATTAACTTTTTGGGGCGTGACTCTGGCTGGGTGAATAAAAAAGTGTTACTTTCACAGACAGGAAGATTTTCCTTTGCCCGAGCTGTTGAGCCTATTGCTATAGCACTCAGTTATATCTGTCAAGGCTTATACTTACTCTCACCACCATACCTTGTCCATCATTACTCTGTTACTCTGACCTTGGAATTCAACCTTTTTTTTTTTTTTTTTTTTTTTTTTTTTTTTTTTTAAAAAAAAAAAAAAAAAAAAAAAAAAAAAAAAAAAAAAAGTTCTAGGAAAAATATTAAACCC
>NW_015090839.1:3583797-3669524 GCF_001431845.1 Calidris pugnax | reverse complement strand
TTTTAGCTAGTCTTCTAGCTTTATCTTTCATCTTTTTAGATGAATGCAGGCATTCACTGCCTTTGGGGAAAGCTGCAACTGGCTTCACGCTCCCATGAGCAGTGAGAGCCGAAGACAGGTTTCATAGTGTCCCATTAATTAATGCTGGGATGTGGGTTAAACTTTCATAGAAGGCAATGACTTTTCTACTGAATGTATTGTTTTACTGAGGTAAATACTGTGTTTATAACCACGGCTAGATCTTTGCATATCAAGAGAGAAGATAATTTCCTAGTGCCTTTTCACTTCATCTGCTGCTGTGGGTCAAGTTATCAGATATTAGCAGATTTAGCAGTGAGGGGGAAAAGGGGGTAGGCATGGAGGTGATGGTGTCATGTCTGCAGCCATGTATTTTCTGTAAGGACAAAGTTTGATCTTCAGAATAAAGAAATAGAAAAATATACCATACTATACCACACATAACAATATATTGTACACTATAAAATTATAATTTAAAGTTCTCCTGATTGGCTCAGAGCTGAGGTTTTTTTTTTCTTTCCCTTGAATTTAACCTTTTTTTTTTTTTTTTTTGGTTCTGTTATTCTCATTTTTATGTGAATTAGGCACTGGTCTGTGATGAACTGAACTGGACATGGATTGGAACCTCTCTGTCTAGATCTGATGAGAAGTGTAGCCTCTGTCCCCTGCCGATCTTATGCTTTCCTTCCTGGGAGAGAAAGAGTGCAGTGCTGATGTCCAAATTTTATAGATATTACATATGCCTTGTTTATTATTGGAGAAAATGAGATGTCAACCTGTAAGATTATCCTGTTGTTTTCGCCTGCCTTCCCTATGTACTTGCCATATTTGTTGCAAGTGATTTCTAAAACGGCTGGAGCTGCTGGTCTGTGCTTGCAGTAATTAATTGCTGCACTCTGGTACCCTCAGCCCAGGAGTCTGGGGAGGTTCTCATGAGATGGCAAAGGGCTGTTCATTGCACAGGGTTCTGTGCCTACAGTGAAATCTGTAGAAAATACCTTAGGTGAGGATTGAGAGTCAAGAATAGAGGTAGGTCTGGCTGAGAATGCCAGGTAACCCAACTTGCCTTGATTTGTCCCAGTATACTGAAAAAAAAAAGGTGTAATAGCTCATGGCTCAGTCGTGTGCTGCCAAGACTGACTCTTTCTGTGAGGCAGCACTTAATGCATGTGGTGACCAACACATGTGTCTGGAGCAGGCACACATCGCTGGGGGAGGCTATTGGAGCTGTGAAAAGGGATTGTCTTCATTTGGCTGGTTTGTACTATGGGAGGGCAATCATAGCTGGGACACACAGGGCATTCGATAGTAAGGTTAGGGTTTATGTCTCTTGGCTAAGGTTACACAGGGGTTCAGGCTGTTCTCCCAGACTAAGATATGGGTTGGAACCTGTAGGGGCCTGTTCGGGTTGGACACTGGTACTACAGTTATGTTTTGCATTTTACACTTCTTAAGGGTGTGAACTGCAGGTGTGTCAGGGTTCTGAGTGTACTAATAAGCCTTAATTAGCCTGATGAACCTCACCTGGCACCCACACCTGTGGGCCCAGGAGCTCTATTTAAGCTCAGCTCTGGGCTTTTAGTCTTTGAGCTGTGTTGGAGAAGGACTGCTGATCTTCAGCTTACTTGCAGCTATGCCAGTGCTTGGCCATGGAGCCTTGGGATCTGGACCTCAGATCTTGCAGACCTGCTTCCTGCCTTTGATTACCTGGTTTGTATTTTGGTGTAACCTCATTTCTGTGGTTGTGCTTGGCAATTGCCAGACCTCATCCTGGCTTTGGCTTGTGGATGACTTCCCAATGTGTCTGTGGAACTGTCTCATCGCTATGTTAGTGCCTTATGATCTGTACCCCTGGTTGGATGTGGCTGCCATCTCTACGGTCAGTCTTGCTTGTGTATGGTGGGACAGGCCCTGGCTGGAAAAGCTCTGGCCTTGCTGGTTATGTTATTCCCCTCAGTTCCCATCCCTTAGGGAATGGCTGTCCTGTAGTGCTCCCTGATACTAAGTTAGGATCTATGGGAATCCTTGGTTTACTGGTGAAATTGTCATCCTCAGGATTTCCTGGGATAAGGTTGGGATTGTGATTCATAGAAGGCAGTGTTTAGGTTTGAGACCTACAGGGCTCTCCTGGGCCAAGTGAGGGTGATAATCTGCAAGGGTTTGGAGTTACAAGTAGCATTACAGACTGTAATGTTGTAATGCCTAGGCTAGGGCAAGGGAAATGCCCTGGGGACCTATTTTCTGCCTTTCAAAGGGCTGTACAGGATGTTTTGAGACTTTGATCTGAAGGGTTTCCTAGAATAGAAGCAGTTGCCTGCACCGATTCTCTGGATTTGGGACCTCATAGGTTTGGTTCCCTAGATTTGGGACTCCAGGACAAATGTCAAGGAAAAAAGTAGGAGCACAGCACAGAAGTCCACAGGCTATTTATTTTTTTTAATGGTTTTGATTCCAGGCCGGATTTGAGCTTGAGGCCAGGAGGTGTTGTTAGGTCAATCATACTCAGGTTTTCTGTCTTGTGTACCTGGGGTAAAATATCTTGCTTCCTGAACTCCTTCCTTGCTGCTCTAGTTTACTGAGTTCCAAAACCAAGTAAGATCTAGGGAACTAAAGTATAGCTTTTATTTTGTTACCAGTTTGATATATGACTCTAAGTTGCTTATCTCTAACTTTTGTGAATTCTTTCTTTTTAGAAAGCAAACTAGAGGGATAGTAAATGTCACTTTTGTGTTGATACTACACCCCTGCCCAGTGAGATGGAGATTATTGTAGACAGCTCTGAGAGTTCTGTGATGTATATAAGAAAAGAATACAGCAGTAGTAAGGAACTGATGATATTGCTGGTGTATTGCTATGGAGACTTGCTCTCTAAGAATCTGACTATAATAAACCAACTTATTTTATGGTACTGGACGTAAGCCAGACTTGAATTGGCAACTAGGTGATAAAAAGGACAAGAATACATAACTGGCTGCTAAATTGGATACTCCTAGGACTGAATTTTCTATTACTTGAGCTTTCATTTTACTGTTTGAGCCTACCTGGAGTAGAAGAGATCTGCCTGAGCTGGCCAGAGTTTGGGTGGGAGGAGAAGCGAGCTGAATTTAGCTTGCCCACAGCAGCTTAAGCTGTTTTCTCCCTGCTATCGGCATGTTTGGCCCTCATGCTGTTAGCAGTACTTGAACATCTATCTGTACATATGCAGTCTCCCAGGGAAACTATTGAGAAGATCTTATTTACTACTATGGAGACGGAAAGCACATCAAATTTATCACCGGCCTTTGCTGTTCATTTAATGGGAGGCAGCAGCCACTTCTTGCCCATTACTTGCTGCTCTTTTACCCACATTAATGGCTGAGAGGGCTTGCTTGAGGAACAGGAAGGTCTAATTTCAAGTTTGTCCCTGAATCTCCCATTGTTTCCTCCTGGCTGCTGGTTAGTGGGAAGATAGGAAGTCACGGATCAGGGAAAGACTGGTCTAGTTCCCATGTTAAAGAAGTGACGCTGAACAGGTAACTCTTCCAGTTAACTGGAAGGAGCTGCTCCAACAAGGGGGCTCCACTGGAAACATTATTTTCCCTTTCTTCTATTTCTTCTGGCTAGTGCTGTGTAATTGCTGCAGTACTGGCCCTTTTGTGTAGGGTGAAGGTTTTTTTTTTTCTGAGGATCAATTCTTGAACTTGCTGGTGTCCTGCTCTGCTGCTGTTCTTGCAGAAATGCCCTCCCCCACAAGTGATCCATGTCTGTACATGATGCTTACAGGAGGCTTACCTGTAAATACATCCTCTGTATGTTGGCAATGGGCTCAGGCAGGAGTGGCTTGGTACCCATCATTTTCCTGACTTACCACCAGCCAGATCTGTTATACACTGTGCCCCTTCATTTAAACAATTCTCAACCAAAAGCTAAGGTTAGGCAATTCTTGTACTAGAAAGACTGTTGTGATGGCAGCCTGGTACCTGAGCTCCAGAAAGAGAAGTCTAGATACAACTTGCATCATGAATGAAATGAATGTGGTGTGTATCAAGCTAACTCCTAGTTCTTGTTGATTTTTACTTTTTGTTCCAAACTATTACCTCTTTGTTTAGAAGCACAATAACTATACAACCTGTGTGACTCTCTGCCATTAGATATAATTATGGCCAAGTGTTTAGCGTGTTAAAACAAAGTGTTGTCCATAAATTACCATCGTGTAACCAGATCTCTGAAACAAATTCTCAGAGCATAGTTCAGTTGCTGTAGAAATACATGGTTTCTGTTCATCCCTGCCTGCTCCTATATATTTCTTTGATAATGCTTTCCCTCCAGTTTATTCTGTGGTCCTTCTAGAACTGACATGGGTCACAATCCTGGACAAGCAGCAGCAAAGTTGTCTCTATTAAAAAGACTTGATTGTTTCCTCAGTGGGAGGAAAGTAGTAGTTCAGGACTCAACGTCCAGTAGTTATGGGTAATCAATGTGAGGGAAAGCAGACAAGGAGTTACTTTTTATGCTTTTTAGAAAAGTTGCCTCTCTGAAAGGCCTATGTGAGCAGACTGTGTATCACCTGAATTTGAAATTCAGCAGTGAAATTCCCTTTTCAGAGAGGGCCAACATGATTTGGTTGCCTTTTAATGCACAGAATAAGACAGCAAGAATAGTTAATGGAGAAGGAGCCTACATTGTGCTTCCTCTCGGAAGATCACTCAAGATAAATACTATTCATTTGGCAGTCCAGTTTTGAAAGAATTGCAGTGTGAGAGAATGGGAGACAGAATGTGCAGGGAATCTGAAAATGAGATAGTCCCCAACTCCTGCAGAACTGGCTGAATAGAAGCGATAAGAAAAAAGGAATGGGCTACCTGCCTGTATTGAATTGCCTGCGTGAAAAACTGAAGGAAGCAAGCTAGCTGTCCTTGATAAAATCAAGATTGGCAGCTTACAGAACCAGGATGATGTTTGTTGTTTAATGTTTGTAGCTTAACAAAACTCAATAGATTTTTGAAATATGCCTGCATTTAAAGTTTAGTTTTGCTTTTTCAGTGGCTTTGTTATTTCTGAAGGAAATGGAATTAAGCAGTGAAAACTTTTAAAGTGGTGACAGCTACGGAAGGATTGCAGCAGGGACCTATAAAGCTGGAAGGGCTTCCCTGAGCATCTGCCTTCTTCCAACCACTTGTGATTCAAATTCAGAAGGTTTGGGGTCTTTAACTTGATCTTTAAGTGTGCTGTTCTGCTGCTGGGAAAATGCTTGGACAGATTCTCAGGAAAGTGTCTTGCAGAAATCTAAGCACTACCTTTCCTTTCCTTTTTAATCGGGTCTTACATTTCCATCATAGTAATGACTTGAAATTTAGTTTCCGAATCATAAGGTCTTGGTAAACTTCTTGCGCTTTGAGTTGAGGTATAAGGTTGAGTGAATGATGGTTGTGTGAATCTCTGGTATAAGCAAGTAGGAAAAGTTGTCATGAAGAGAGATTTAGTGAAGTGGCTAGGGATAGATTTAGAAGTGGAAAAAGAGAGAATGTGGTGGACAGAAAGAAAAATGAACTGGTAAGGTGAGGGAACAAAAATAGACAAGACACTGCAATAAATGCATGGAAAGATGCAGTGTATCATTTTGCAGCAAACTCAAAATGAAGTGGGGACAGAAAACAAAAGCAGGAGTGATTATATATTGTATATTTACTAATAAGCAAGTTGAATGATGTTACAGTTGCTTATAGTTATGGCTTGTTTCACTTTAATTCCTATGTGACAATGTCTACCCCTACTCACCATAAGTCACTTCGCTTGTTAATCTTAACTATTAGATATTCTTTGCCCTGGATTGAGGTTTACTATATGAACAGGAGAGGAGGACTCTTGGCTCTTCCACCCTTTTAAGGAAATGCAATTCAATGGGTACGAGGACTGTGGGTGTCACTCACCCTTCTAGAGGTGGGAATCTGAAGCATGTAGAGATTAAAGATAGCTTTCAAAAATAGCTGCACTTCACTGTACATGAGCAGTGGAGCATCCTTGGGAGTTTTTTGTGCAGTGACTGAGCCTCAGTTGCTGGATTATGTGGATAATTAATACCTCTAAGCCTCAGGGCTAGTGTGGTTCAGATCAGAAATGCAAAATGAAAAAATTTAAATATTGGACTTTGTGAGTTGCCTACTGTCACTAACCAACTATGACAGAATTCGGAGCAGCACAGAAATCCCAACTCCTTTCACTTAGCTTTGTCTGCTACATGCATTTTGATCTGTTTATGTTATTCCAAGAGAGAAGGTCTTGTGACCAACAGAAGATGTTGATGGACTTGTATGTCTACAACCCTACCTTAATTATTCTTGGACATGGAAGGTTTGTACGGTTCTTTGTGATAAAGGAGTGTGCAGAAAACCCTCTTTCCTCCCCTGTCTTCGCTATTTTGGGATCAAAAAGAAAAATGAGTGAGTTGAGTAGAAGAGAACGCCATCACATTCTGGTCAAAAATAATAGCACTTTAAGTTAACAAATAGATATTTAGCTCCTGGTAACTCTGAATATTCCAGTTGCCATAACAACACACTGAGACTGTGGCATATTTTACTTCACATGCTTTTAAAGAACTTTATGAGCCATGACCAGAAAATTCCATCAGGATTAAAAGCAAACAAAACTGAAAACACACAGTTATTAGGTTCCTAGCAGCCCACAGCTTATGTAAAACCTAGGAAATGGAGGGTATGTGTTCTGTGCTCAGAGGGAAGTGGCCACACTGAAAGTCACACGAAGGGTATTTTGTTGCGCTGCTAAAGCTGTTGCCCGTAGAAGCAGTAAGGCTTTGGAGGCTCTGTGCCAGAGGAAAAACACCTCATTTGTGGGAAACCTTGTCTCTCTCTCCAGTCGCGCAAAAAGAACTGGGAAAAAATGTTGGTGACTGCCTAAATCTGAGCAATTTTTTTTTTTTTTTTGGCTGTGACATTCTTCTGGTTTGGATTTAGAGCTTGAGAGTGGTACCTATGACCATCCAGCTGGACCAGGCTGGAAGCTTCCTCCATTTTGCTTTCTAACCGTTATCCAGCTGCCTTTCTTTAACGGAGCCATTCTTTATTGGAAATGAAGATTTTGTTCATCTTGGATAAAAATAAAATTATCCTACTTTCTTCTGCCTAGATCAAAGGAGGAGAGAAGTCGTGAGGATGGGAGGTAGAGACCATGTTATGCTGTTTCTTATAAAATACTTTAAAAAGAGAAAGTGTTATGGTTACAGTAACAGGAGATCTGTGAACGAAATGCAAGACCCTTCACTTTTAGGACACTCGGATTGACTGCAATCTGGCTCTTGTTTAGGGAAAGTAATCAGCTCGGGTGATGGAGATATGTGGCACTTTGCATTCCAGCCTGACCCTTGTTTAAGCACCTGGCTGGCTGGGAGGAATTGGGGCATGGTCTGTAAGCTCTTAGAGAGCCAATTTAAAAAAACAAGGCCCAAAGCAGCTCTGTGGACACAAAGTCATCATCTAATGCTTTTTGATTAATAAGAAATGGCTCTGATTTATTTGTTATTGTACATGGTCCTTGCTGAGCTTTTCCACAGTATCAGCCCCCTGGGCTGACATCCTGGGGCGACAGTGACATTTGTGGGTGACCAGCAGCACTGACCTAGGAACACTGCTTTGGAGGACAGTTATTCCCGTTAAGTGAGCAGAATGTTGGCCTGGGAAGAGGGAGTTTATCTTGTGTCTATCAGGTCAACTAGGTGACTCTTGAGACCTTTAGACGGAATCTTCCTATAATTAGATGTATTATCAAGTGCTTGATTTAAAAGCTAGTTCATAACAGGTTTATTTGCTGGTTTGACCGCCTCTTTGGCTGCTGCTGGATCCTCTCATTGGTATTCCCTTTTCCAAAGCACTAGTCTTAGATGGTCAAAGCTCTGGGGTCAGTCTAATGGCTGCTGCACTTGCATAAAAAAAAAAAAAAAAAAAAAAAAAAAAAAAAAAAAAAACAAAATGAGAAACTGCCTTTTTTGTTTCCATTATTTTGGGTTTCCTTCCAAGTAACCTATGGTGGTCTTCTCATCTCAAGTTTTCCTGTAGGTGAGAAGATCATACTACTAAGATTGCTGTTAAGCAATTTTCCGGCTGATAAGTAAAACCGGTTTTACTAAATAGCGCCTCTGGGTGGATGCTGCAGGGATGCATTTTCCGTGTGCTGTAGCTGCACAGCAAAGGAGATGCTTTTTGGATGTTTTAGTTTGTGAGATGAGACTGGTGACTTGTTCTGGCCCTTTTAAATTGATGGATTCTGGAGGACTGGATGAGTAAAAGTGTGTGCCAGTGTACCAAACCAATAAATTCTATCTGTGCTTTTTCTTCTCCCTCCTCTATATTCAGGCTTTCAGCTTCTTCTAGGAACATTTGCTCTTGCCTGAATGGAATCAAGGTCATCATAGGAAAAAGTAACCACGTGTCTGATCTTTTTTCTTGGTGTAATGGTGTGACTCATTGACTTAATTTGACTACAGTGTGTTGCTCAAGATGATTCTCTATGCAAAAAAGATTCCTTCCTCCTCTGTGCTGCTTGGGGGAAGACGGGTGGTTCATCCTGCTGTAGATATGAACAGGAGGCACTCAGGAAGGCTGAGCTTGCCATTCACACAGTTATGCCTAGTCTGTATGGGAGCTTGCTGATCCTGTCGCAGGTGACTCAAGCAATGGAATTTTCACCATACTCTGTAGGAAGTCTTCCCATTTCAATAAGTCTTTCTATAGCAAAAGTATCCTTAGTTTGAAACTCAGATTTTCTTTTTTCATTTATTTTTCTCTTTCCTTGTAGAATAATTAGTTATAAATGAGACAGCAAAACCCAAATCATGTAGCCTTGTTATGACTTTTGTGGAAGAGGTGGACACAACCTGTTTGTTTTGGCTTTTAAGGAGACTTGTTTGTTTGGAATGGATGTGTGGAGGTTTGGTCATGATTGCAGGGCTTGAACCGTGTAAGGCTTTACTTATCTGTGTAACAAAATCAAGTTAAAAAAGGAGCGTTACTGCATTAAAAAAATAATCATGTTTGGCATGTAACTAAAATATATATAAAAAACTTCAAAAAATCCTGCATAAAACTATGAAAATAACCTGCAGACTCTTAAGTTGTCAAACAAGGAACAAAACGCATATATTTTAAGCCTCCATGAGGGACTTCTTTCATTTTTGGTGCCTGTCAGACAAAAATGTTTTAAACTGAGATATTTTAGAAGAGTTTTTGAATGAGTTTCAAGCATGCTCTCTAAGAAATTTTGCTTGTAGCTTTCCCTCTGGCTCTTGAGAAATTTGAACAAATTTAACATTATAGTACTATGGTGGTTTGTTGTTCTTTAGTAGCTCTACACTGGCTGAATTTAAAATCCATGTCATCAAACAGTTGTGTAGTACTACTGCTCAGAGTGTTTGTATTTCATCTTTTTGTCTTAAAAATAAATCCGGTGGCATAATGATGCTGTCTGGCAGAGATCCTTTTCTAATAATTTCTAACATTTGCTTTGATTTATTTTAATTTTTTTTTTTTTTCCCTCACCCCTCATGGGCATTTGAGCTGTAAACCTGGAGGCACCTTCCAGCTTTCAGGTTTGGATGTGATCATGAGGCGCTTGCTGATTCTGCTGGGCTGAGGCCAGGATGAGCAGCCTTTTCTCCGTATGGTTTGGTTTCCACCAAGCGAAACTCGTTGGCATACAGAGGGCTGGGAGCGCTGTGTGCTCGGGTAAGGGACTGGGGCTGACTGTTGTGTGCACGACGTGTGGAACCTCCCCTATGGCTACAGCTACGGTTCCAAGAAGACTGTTGTCCCAGCTATTCCCTCCTGCCACTTTTTCATTCTCATTGTGATCTATATGCAAAGGGATGTGAGTGTGTGTATATGTACATAGATATACATAAAAATACATCATAATTCCTTGATTAGTTCTCAAGTGTGGTGAGGTTTCATATACGCACTTGCGTAGAGAATGATGTGTATATATATATAAAGATACACAAAAGCTGATGCTTTTCTCTTTGTTTTCCGTCTGAAATTGAGTGCAACTCTTCAGCAACTTAGGACCATCCACAAGGAGGGAAATTTAAAGCAACAGAAAACAGAAAGGGTCAGGGGAAGGAAAAGGAGAGAGGTAAAAAAATCCAATGCTTGGAGAGAACATCCATGTATCTTTTCTCTTTGACTTGAAAAGAAATGGGAGCTAAATTCAAACCAACCCTTCTGTGCCTTGGAATGAAATGGGTATGGCCTTTCCAACATGTTTCTGCTTATTGTGTGGTTACAGTCCATGGACCCCCTATTCATAAAAATGCAATTAATATCTCAACTCTAGGTTGGTGTGTTTAGTTACATGTAAAAGTATGTCAGTAGGTATAATTCCTATGTTAGGGGAACAGAGGGAAGACTAGTACAAAAAAAATAGTGGACAAAAGGTTGTTGAAAGCATAAGTTAACAGAAGGAAGGAGATGAACCTGCTCTGAAGGTAGATGTTATCTTCTTCCTTCTATCCCCAGCCCCTGGAGGCTAGTGCTGTGCTGGGTACATGGGCTATGCAATGTTGTCTCCACTCCTTCAGGATTAGGGAGGGCATCAGCTTCAGGACTTGAACTTGGGTCTTGCTGTTTTCTGGATGTATATATTTTTTTTTCTTCCTCTTTCCCTCTTTTTTCCTTAGGGCTATCCTGATGAAGGTATTTTGGGATGTTCTAGGCATTTATGTAAATGAGCTAAAATCTATTCTATGCTTTTTATTCATAATAAGTTAGCTCAGTGGCTTCTCTTGAAAGAAAGAACTGTGCTGTGTATTTCCCCATTGACCCTTCTTTATCCCTCCCAGCAAGAGGCAGTGCTGGAGGTCCTCACAGTAATTCACTGCTTCACCTTCTCCCCAATCCTCTCTTATTTTGGTAGTTACCTTTATGGAGGAGAAAGCAGACAGGTAGCTACAAATTGTCGATGCAGGCAGCAGAAGTCAATAAGGCGGCAGGCAGGGAGGGAGATTGAGGAAGGCAGCTATAGATTTCTTTGCTTATTTCTTGTGAGTTTTTCCGAACTTGTGTGATTCACTCTTGTCAGATACTATTTTGAGCCAAGCAGAGATGAACACATTCCCATAGTGAACAAAAAAGGCCGTCTGCATTTCACTGAAAGTGAAGTATTGGTAACAGGAGTGCCTGGAGAAAGAAGAATTCATCTGAGTATCAGTCAGAATTGTCTTAATTTTTACACTGATTGAATCTAAATGCATCTTGGAAGAGAATCGATAAAAGATCAGTTGTTTGCCTTCAAAATCAACCCCTAGAGAAAAGCGCTGGTCAGTAATTTCTATGGACCGGTCTTGTCCTAGCCCTGACATTAATTTGATTAACCTTATGGACACTTTCTGTCCTTAATTCCCAAACCTCTAGTATTACTGACTGTTTTAACTTTCTAAAGGGGACCTGAGAATTTGTTTGACTGAGAGTGTTTTGCTTGGATCAGATCTATTTCTATTGTCTTGAAGCTTTCTTGGTCTGCCCGGTTTGATCTGTGGTGGGGAGGGAGCAATTGTTTGTGCTAATTTGCTGTACAGAAAGTGAGGAGATGATGAAGAGAAATCGAGGTTTCATTTTTGCTTTCTCAGTGTTGAAATCTCGGAAAATGAGAGAAGTCAGTCATACTTACCGAAGCTGTAAGATAAGCTGGGGTGGAGAAGGTCTCTTCAGCCCTCCTCAGGGCAGGAAACCCCAAAGCTTTCCTCAGAGCAGTGGGCCTTTAGGGACCGGCGGTGCCAAAGAGCAGTAGGGTAACCCAGCCGCGTGGGAGAATTGGCTCGTTGCTGTGCTCCTGCCCAATTGGATTACCTGCTTACTCATCCGTTCTCCTGAGCAGATGTCAGAGCAAGGAGGTGGCGGAGGAATTCATTAATACTGCAGGAGGTCAGAGAGCTGGCACAGGAGAAGCTGAAAGGAATAAGAGATCCTCTATGTGAGTATGTACAGACACGTGCCCGTCTCTGCCCTCCCCCAGGCCTGGTGGAATTTGCTTTTAGAAGCAATTACAGAAAGCCTGCTCTCTCCATAGAGAGCACCGGCGTTGCTCCCCCCTCTGCTGTGGGATCGTGTGGCTGACAGCTTGCATCACCCCAAGAGCTTGACAAGAGCGCAGGGAACCAGAGGCAATGTGTATCCTGTAGGCGCCTCAAAGGTGCTTATTTTAGAGTTGCAAGACAAGCAGTTGCTTGTAGAGAGCACAAGTGTTAATCCTCCCAATGGGGAGGGAGGAAGCTGTATTCCTGTAGGGAACTGAAATCTGCTGCAGCTAATGCAAAGAGGCACTTGCTACAAGGAGGAACAATCTTCCTCTGCCATTCCATCTCTGAGCAGCCAGGATGTGAAAGCTCTGTACAGCTAGGCAAAATCTGAGCTTTACAGAGAGCTGGTGTGGAGGTTTGGTGGGAGTGTTTGTCTCTCTGTGGCTACCTGAGCTTGGTTCATTGTAACCACTCATGAGATGAATTGGGTTATCACCTGGCTGGGAGACAGAATGTGTTGCCTTTTCCTTTTTCTGTGTCTCTCTGTGGCATGGTCTCTGGGAAGAAGACGGCATCATTAGTTTGGTCTTCTGAGTCCTTTATGTGATACCTCTAGTTTCTTATTTACAGTGGCAACAGAATGAGAAATCTGTTTTGACTGTCTTCCAATGGATTTTGGCCCAGAAGCTTCCAAATGAGCCATCTCCTGTTCCTGGGGGAGGAGAGATGAATAGATAGGGTATGTATTACACTGCTCCAGGAACTGGTTTCCCTTAGCTGGATCACTAGAGGATATGGAGCTGCTAGATACTGTGGGCAAAGAAGGGGACTATTGGGAGACCTTTACTACAGAAAGACATTTCAATGAAGTCACTGAAGGCTTGGAAGGATGTGATGAGATATAATAATAGGAAACGGAGCACAGTAATATATATTTAAAGACCAAAAAACCCTTTGCAAGCCATGAGACCTGTTATGTTACTAAGGAGTCAGCTGCTTAATCCATCTGAAACTGTGATGAAATAACTGGCAAGGGCAATGGGATGTTGAAGTGTTTTGCAAATTTAAAAGTGGGGACTATATTGTGCATACCTTCTTCACACGCTACCCAGCGGTTTCCTTGTCTCTTGCAAAATTTCTATGGACAGAGAGGACTTTTTCCAAGGAAACTGATGATATACTCAATAGGGTATAAGAGGATGATTGAGAAACCAGCAATAGAGAGTGAAATAAAAAAAACAAACCCAAACCAATAACTCCTTTGTAGTGACTCTTTCATGCAACAGTACTTGCATGGTAGTACTGATGAAGGTTGGGTTGCCCATGTCTTGAAGTAGTGGTTTTGGGCTTCAAGTGTCATTCCTTATACTCGGTGTGACTTCCTTTCTTGGTGTTGGGTACCCTTCAGGCCTGAGGCTTGCAGAGTGGAGTGGTGTGGTGCTGCTGAGGCTGTGCACGGCCCTGACATTTGAGTGAAGCCCACGGTCCCTCCTGCAGCAGGTGATGGGTCACTGCTCCACATGGCAGCTGTGTGTGACATGCATGGTTTTCTTAAGCATCTCACAGCCTGCACAAGAGGTTATATTGGAGAACAGAGCACCTTGTTAAATGTAAATATGAGAGTAACTCCTTCCTTGCCTACAAGTTGTGCCCGGGACCTGCCTCTCTCCCTGCAGGACTCTCCTGGCTCCCTGTGTGCCTCCTGTGCAGGGTGGGGTGGTTGCTGCTGCAAGGTATGCCCAAAATGAGGTGTCCCCTGTGAGAAGGCCATTTGTGGGAATCTAAGGTTAAGGACTAGAAGGAAAGAAAGCCCAGAAAAATTACCATATTATGAAGCTTTGAGGTAAGGATTGGGATAGATGTTGCTATTGTACAGATTAAATGAGGGGGAAAAATTCCCTCTACTGCTGTGTTTGAACTCCTTTATGCTTCAGAGTTCTTTCTTCTGTTGAAATAAGGTGCGTGTGATAATGCTATTTTCTTTGGTTGTATGTTGGTTAACAACTTATCACTGTATCATAGCTATTAGATTAACCTCTGCTCACCAGTGAGACCTGAGAATTGCTCCACAGACCCCACAGATGTTCGAAGAAATAAGAAGTTACTTCTAGAGCTGAACTAGGGGAGTACAGTCTTGGGGCTCCAGCACTTAAGCAGACATTGCAAAGATAGACCATTGAACCAAATGATGAAATGTTAAAGTCTGATCCTTAGAGAACCTGTGTGCCTGGGAGCTGAGCACCAAGAGCAATTTAATCTTTTACTGCTACATCAAGGAAGAAAATCGGAGACCGGCCCTGGCACAAGGGAAAAATCAGCTCCAGGGAAGAAATCAATTTATTACTGAATAAATGAAAAGATTGCAGTACTCATTGCAACTATGCCTTAATGGACACACCACAATTGTTCTTAAGCATCTTTCATCTTGAAGGATCTCAAAGTGCTTTCAGAATTGTGTGGACAGGAGGATTTATTTAGCTTGCAACTGATGTTTTGTCATTTAACAGCACACTAATTCAACTTGCGCAGTTAAGGACAGGAATGAAGAAAAAATTTCCCATCTGATTGAAACTTCAAAGGGAATAATTACTGATGTTGGAAAGCAGCCAGGATATCTGAACTAACTTTGTTGCTTGTCAGATCTTTAAAAAAACATGTTGGGGAAAGCCCTCACTTTTTGTCTGTGCCAGGTTGTCCTCTCCAGTGATACTGCAGCCTCTAGTGATTGCAATCAATATAGTGCAATGTTGGAGAGCTGACTGATACCAAGAGACTCCACTTGCTTACTGCAGTAGGGTATTTCCTCACAAAGGTATTGCTTTATTATTGATTCAGAGGGAAAAATTCAAGGAAATTTTCAGCTTTTTCTGCAGAAACCTGAACTCTGGAGTTACCCCTCCAAGAGCAATGTTAACTTCTGTAGCTGTAGCCAGTATTTCCAGCAGTGTTTTGAGGGCAATTGGGTGAAGCAAGGCATTTTTCTATTCTGTGTTATCCCACACTTAAGTCTGTGTAAATTGAGTGGGAAAAATAATGTGTCTAAAATCAGTCAACAAGGAAACCTGGAATACTGAAAAGAGATGGTGTTTATTGCACCCAAATCTGGCAGATATGGTAGTTGGTAGAAAGATCTGATGAGGATGGTTTTCAGAAGGAGAAGTTCCCACTGACTGGTTGTTTATGAGGATAGATTTGTCAATGATTTGGAACCACTGAAGTGGTGTGGAGATTTATAGCTGGAGCTTGAGGGGAGAATGACTGGTCTGTGGTCCCATGGAGAGTCCATATTTGAAGCCACTGTGTCCTCTCTGGCTCATCAGACTTCTACTCTAGAACATTGGCAGCGGCTCCTGAATTAGTATATTGCACTCTGGTTCATATGGCATGTTTGTAGTTTGGTGTTTAAAAAACCAATCACTATAAAATGGAATAGAAATCCTTCATCAGCAACTTTTTCACATTTCACTAGGAGGAACTGCATTGCTCTGAACTTTGGAGACTGCAGCTTTATTTTTGAGGTGTGCTAAACATCTCTGCCAATCACATGGTAATTCACAGTCAGACCCAGCAACAGCACTCAACCAGAAGCTTGTCAGATAATCTCCTTCAAAGCAGTACCTGCCTGTGATGGGGTCTCCAGTTCGTTCTGTTTCATTCCTCTTGTAATAAAAACTGGCATTCCTGAGGCCGTTGTGCCATGCTCAAGATCCAATTGTTTTTTTCTAAAATGTTTAAATGCAGTAATCTCTAATCTGCATATTATATTAACACATGGAAAGACAGCAAACAAGCTGCCAGGAGGTTTCAGGGATTTCTTCCATCCTCAAAGTGACAGGGCTTGTTTAAATTGGATCTGTAATGGCAACAGACGTGGGTTTGCGTGGATGCATTTTCTCTCCTAAGGAATAACAAGCAGGCAGCGGTGTCATACGTGCAGATTCCAACAGGGAGCTTTCAAGGTTAACCTCCAGGGCTCTCTAACTTGGGGTTGATGAAGTTGTCAGAGTTTCTCAGGGGAGGCACAGCCTCACAGTTGCTTATTTGGGGAGAGATGCCACCACCCATTGTGCAGGAAACAGCCTTGGTTTTTTTTTTTTTTGGATGGTTTTCCTGTGGCGGCCTATGTGATCAGCCCTTTGTCAGTGTGCATCTCCTGCTTTCCTCTTGTCTTCCTTTCAGTCTTCCTCTTACATCCTGTCTTCTTACTTTCATTTGGGATTTTGAAATAAGCCTACTGTTGAGCCGTGATGTGACCTAAATGATCATATGAAATTGGATTGCTGACTGGCCAGGGGGAGCTTAGATACTAAATCATGAAGTCCACATCATAGAATCATAGAATGGTTAGGGTTGGAAGGGACCTCAAAGATCATAGAGTTCCAACCCCCCTGCCATGGGCAGGGACACCTCCCACTAGAGCAGGTTGCTCAAGGCCACATCCAGCCTGGATGTGGCCATCACTGTAACCTTCTTGCAGACCTCTTGCTTCATGCAGCACTTAAAGGATCCACACTGAGTCTAACTCGGCTACATAATTTTTATTTATAGGAAGAACTTTTGCTGCAAGTTGCAATTGAATTTCTGGAAGTTGGTGTCAACAAGTGTATCTACTCCACAGTTTCCTTAAACAGTTTTCCACCAATGGCCAGAAACCTCAGCAAAGGCTGGTCCTGTGCCACTGCTTACCACAGGGAGATAGAGGTGGAGTCCGATGCCCTGGTACCTCATTATGATCAACACGATTCAGCAATATGGAGGTGACTGCAAAATAAATGAAGAGGAAGGATGAAGCAAACCAATTGAGGCAGTTTGTGCTAATATAAACCACCTATATTCACAGCTCCTTTGTATGGTGCCTATTTGGCATAGGAAAGATAACGTGTGGTGGCTTGACCTTGCTTTCAAAGACCCTGGCTAAGTCATTCCAGTTCACCTGCTCATAACAGGTAAAATCTTGAGCATTCAGTTTATCTGCCCACTGATGTGCATTGTAGAAATGCAAAAAAACCCCAGCATCCTAGAGAGAAATGTATGTAGGTTCTGCAGAGGCCACTGACGTAGGTGTTCTTCAGCTGCAAATGCAATTCTGCTGGCTGAGCCTGCAGTCTCGGGCAAGTCGCTTGACTCCTACATGTATCGTGGGAGTCATGACAACGAGATGCTATATTTCACAAATATGTTGCAAGTCCTAATGTAATATAGTATGCAGAGCAGTCTGAGAGGTATTATGGGGGCAGGAAGGTGCAAATCATGTCTGTAATTAAAAAACAAATTGCAACTTATGTCACCTACCTATTTGAATTAAATAACAAACCTTACAATCCATATAGAGCAATCAGTTTAATCAATTGCACGTGTTAGTTTCAGATTAATTTTTATATAGTTTAGTACACATAATGAAGGAGAAAAAACATATCTGTTTGACATGTTGTAGAAAAATCTGTTGTAGCTAAACTGTTCCTATTTGAACTGAAATGTGGTTACAATACCAGAGTTATTTGTAGAGTTTTATAAATAGGCAATGGGCTCTTTAAAGTGAACTCTTTTCTTCTATGGGTGTAGAGTTCTTCTAATCCTCTGATTTTTGGGTATGGGCAAAAATAACATTGATTTTTTTAGTGATAACTTAAAGCACTGAGGACTGTCATGGTTTGGATAAGCTTGGAGGATGGATGTCATCTTATTCCTGACTGTCTGCTCTGTGGCCATCTCAGATGGCCACGTTCTAAGATGACTTTTGACCAAAGGAAAAAAATAATCTTGCTTCCAACCCCAAATTGGGCAATGAATCTTAAGAAGTTTGCAAAGAAAGTGAGAAGTGCTTTGAGTATTGCTTTGATTTGTTTCTGAAGGAGATGAATTTCTGAAAGCATTTGTCAAGGGTAGGAGACATCACCAATTGCTTGCCATTTAGAGAAATAGGCTGGCTAGTCTCTCTGCTGTTGAAACTTTTCCACAGATGAGACAAATCTTCTTTTACTCCTTGCAAACAGTTATTTCATCCATAAAGAAACACTCTGCTTTATTTCCAGGATGATATTTACTCTGCAGAAGGAATAAATATATGTAAGATAAAAATTGAGAATAGCATGATATATAGTAGACAAACCCAACAACGTGGTGAAAGAAATAACGTCTTAGCATTGAGATCAAGATGTGGTCACAGGAAGAGTCATAATTTTGAAATCCTTTGGTTGGGTTGTGATTAAAATCTTGACAATAATTAACGTTGTGTTGGGGCTCTTTTTGCCCCATTTTCCTTTGTACTTTGTTTTAGAAGAACCTCGGATCATGCATTTCTAAGTTGCCTGTTCTCACTCCTGATAAAAGTTTCAGTGATGTGGATGCTAAAGGCTCCCAACTCCACTGCTCTGCCTTTATCTTGTGGTTTGTTGTGTGAGAAGGTGGGTGCTCTATGGCTGTTTCAGGTTGGGGCTTTTAAAACTGTGGAGGGTTCAATATTATCAAAGACAACGCGAGCTCAGGACAACCTGAAATATGCATGGTCCAGTGGCTAAACACAGTAGTGGCAAATGTTTGGTAAATATTCATAGGTACATGGATTCTGGTTTTGAGTTGTGCCTCACTTTTGCAGTAAAAAAGTAAAAAAAAAAAATTCCAAAAATGTTTACACTCATTTTACGTTTAAGAAAGTCACGTTGGGTGATTACTCAAAAGTGAGATTTCCTTGGGAGCTATCAGCGTATGAGGAACAGAAACTTATCCACACTAGCTATTATTTCCTTTCTTCAGCGGGTGTAGAGGGATTCTGCATCCACTCCTAAGTGATATTACACAGAGGAGAAATGGAAAGAAAATTTTTCACTTTGCCAAAATTTTTTGCACATTGTGATAAACTTTTCCAAGAGAAGATGTAGAAACCCTATTACTATTCTATTTCTAAAGCGAGTCTTGACAAGGCAGTAATATAGCAAATATTTGTGAGGATAGAGTCCCCTGCTTGGAAACTAGAGCTGAGTGAGCTTTCCCATGGTTGTTTCTTCACCTTTTGATCTAAATGCTTATTTGAGAGTCTCTGCCTCCTGCCCATGTGTTATGTCAGACTTACAGTATCCAGAACTATTCTTACCAAGTGAAGTGACTCCTCCTTATCCTCGCCATGCTGGCAGGCCTAAGTGTCACACAAAGTGCTTTCTACCCTGAATACTGTAGAAAAGAAAACATGAAAAGCAAGTATCTTGCACCGTGGTCTTCTGTCCCAGCTGAGACTTGGGGATATGCCCAGCCAGAGATAAGCAAATAGCTTCAGCAGAAACGCTGCTTACGTACTACTATGGCAATGCTTTACTGAGAGTCTGGACCTTGTTCAGTTGTTGAATTGGGTGCAAAAGAGCATAATACATACCCAGGTCTCTTACAGTATCTTACAACAATGGAGGCAGGAGGGCGAGGTGCAGATCCCTG
Organism: Calidris pugnax; assembly: GCF_001431845.1. Taxonomy (NCBI): domain Eukaryota; kingdom Metazoa; phylum Chordata; class Aves; order Charadriiformes; family Scolopacidae; genus Calidris; species Calidris pugnax. The sequence goes on along the minus strand of NW_015090839.1, from coordinate 3,650,077 downwards.
GTTGTCACAGCTGCACTGGTAGTGTAAGGTGGGGAGAGGTTTGTTTGTTTTTTTTTTTTTTTTTTTTCTTCTTTACAGCGGCACTGGTAGGGTAAGGTGGGGAGAGTTTTGTTTTTTTTTTTTTTTTTTTTTTTTCCTCCTATTTGCCGGGTATTTTTGTCTCCAATATGAATCATTGATATCCAAAGTGGGTACCAGTGCTGAGGCAGTGAAAGGCTGCGTTCCAGATGGGTCAGGTGGTAGCTGTGGTAGTGGGAAAGAGAGAGAAAGCAACCACTTTGGATGGTTACTTCAGATAACATTGAGGAAGGGGATTTTCTTTTTTTTTCTTTGATCCATTATGACTTTAATTGATCCAGGTATGGCTTGGACTCCAGAGACCTGGGGGCTTTGTTCATATCTCTATAACTAACTTGCAGCACATCTTGAGAGAAGTTTTTCCTGCATCTTTCTGTTTCTGTATCCCTTCCCCTAGAGCAGTTGTATAAGACACTTAGGCCATTCAGTTTTGCAGTCATGTCACTGATTTTCCAGCAGTGCAACTGTTAAAAGCATTAGACTTACGCTAGCATCAGAGTGAAGTAATGCTCTGATGATTCAGGCCATTAAGGTTTTAAGCTTTCCGTAAAAACACTAAGCATGGTGATTATCTGGGGCTTGGATCTGGACACTGAATAAAATGCAAATGTAACATCCGGGCACTGTTGCTGGATGTCTCCTTCAGAGAAGGGGGAGCCAGAGACAGGGATGCAGGGATAGTGCTTGTGATTTGATTTTTAACCTTGAATGTTATGCCTCCCTGAACCTACTTGGCAGAAACTTCTTAAAAATAGTGCTCTTCATTGCTACTCCTGCTCGTTTTCAGTTGATATTATTGCAGACTCATGTAGCTTGGTGTACCAAACTAATCACGTGGATCTTCTGAATGCTGTAAATGTCATGGCTTTATCACTGTCTAGGACAGAAGTTTGGTCCCCTGTCCATGATGATGCATTAGATACTTGATTGTGTATCTGTACCCTTCTAGAAATAGCTGTGTGCAATGTGCTGAGAAACGTGTCACCGTGTGAAGAGCCGCTGTGTCTTTGTTTAGGAGGGGAACAAGGCACCAACGTGGAGTAGAGCTTCCCTGTGTGCTCACTGATGTAGTGGCTCAGTCTATAGCCACAAATGGCTTTAAATTAATTTATCTTAAAATGCCTTCTCTGAATAATAATTCTGTGGCTATTTAGGCATAAGATTAAAAGGGGTACCCTTCAGATGCAGGAGGATGTTATCTGCCTTGTGCACAGGCTTCGGGAGGTGGTGTGGCTCAGGAGATAAAGCCGCAGGCTATTCCCCTGGGGTCTGGGCTGTTTGGGCTCCCTTGTTTTGGAGTGCTGGGGGTTTGGAGCCTGACAGTCAGGCACTGGGGGCTGCAGGATGGCAGGGCTCTGCTGGCAGTGATGCTGAAAAGAAATGGGCTCCTGCGGGCAGCGGGAGGAGGGCGAGGGGAGGGGGCAGGAATGGATGGGGAAATCCGCACAGGCGAGAGGCAGGGAGAGCTGTGGCTGTCTGAGGGGCATGGTGCTCCAGAAAGGGCTCACATCCCCTTCATTATAGACTGTCAAGTTCCCTCTGTTCCGCTGTTGGTGGTGTTGGTAAATCACACAAAATGCAGGGTGTATGTCAATTAATTAACTAAAGCTTTTCATGTTCGGGGAGGATAAATGCATGTGTAGGGTGTCTCGCTATTTGTTTTGGTACCATTTCCACCTGCAGGAGGCTGAGGGTGGAAGAAGAGGGCTTCCTTTGAAACACCTATCGCTTTGTAATCTGATTAATGGTGTATTTAATGGCTCCTGGGAAGAAAAGTCCTCTAGTGGAGGCTGCCAGAAAAGCGAGGTTATGTACATCAAGTCTTAAGTCTTTTACAGAGCTTAAAAAAAAAAGAAAAAAGCGGTGCTTCCTCTGCGTGGGTGGCAGAGGTACTTATTTTTGGAGAAGATCCTGGATTCTCCTCCCTGCTGTTTCTGCGAAGTCTTAACTGACCATGTTATGTGCTGTTGAAACAGCTGGCGAGACTGAATTGATGGTGCAATTGCTGATACTTTTTAATTTTTTTTTAAATTGTATTTAGTCTCTATTTCCTTAGCAGAAGCTGCAGTGTTTGCTGCCTCTTGAAACTCCTTTTGCATTTACTCCATTGCATTGAATTATATTTCTCTCCTACTGCAGCAGGAGTAACCAGGGGACAGATGTTGCTGGCTGTGGGTGCCTTGCAGTTTGTGGAGACCTGTGAGAAGTGAAAAGGGTTTCTGGTGCTTTGCAGTCAGGTGGTCTGTGCTTGATCCTATAAAGGGGCTTTACTGGTCCAGTTGCCGGGAAAGGACAGGGAATGCTTTCCACCTTTTGTACAAATAGGCTTCTGGCTGTTAATTTTTCCATCTTTCTCTGCGGCAGTGCAGATTAGATTCAGTTAGAGATAGCCTGTAGGCTGCACTGGGCCTAGCAGAGCTCCCATTGTCATTGCATTATCCCAGATGCCTGATTTCATGTCCCCTTCACAATGTCAGGATTAAAGCAATTGCCAGATTTGGGGAGAGAAAATTCAATTTCTTCTGGTCAGATTGTCAGGCTTTGTTTTTTTTTTTTTTTTTTCACCTTTCGCTGTAGCAACGGGCATGGTTTGTTCCAGAAGATTACAGGAGGCTTCTCTTTAACATATTCTGTGCCTGAGAGAGGTGGGGTGGTGGTGTCCTCAATCTCTGTGGTTCTTGCATTTTACAGTGACAGGCTGCAGGTTTTTGGAAGGGGTTTGCTGTAAGGTGTTGGAGGTGTCCAGGGGGCTGGGGTGTTTGGGCACGAGTGGAATAGGTGTCCTGAGAAGCTTGAGCTACATGCTTGTTGAAATGTACAGTTGGATGCATTGCAGAACCTGGACTCAGTGACCCGGGGGAAAGCTTCCAGTATTTCTGAAACAATAAGAAGGATTGATCGTGTCTGTCTTAATCTCAACTTGTTTTAGAATTACTACTTCCAGGTTTCTCTCTTTTTTTTTTTTTTTTTTTATCACCTTTCGCTGTAGCAACGGGCATGGTTTGTTCCAGAAGATTACAGGAGGCTTCTCTTTAACATATTCTGTGCCTGAGAGAGGTGGGGTGGTGGTGTCCTCAATCTCTGTGGTTCTTGCATTTTACAGTGACAGGCTGCAGGTTTTTGGAAGGGGTTTGCTGTAAGGTGTTGGAGGTGTCCAGGGGGCTGGGGTGTTTGGGCACGAGTGGAATAGGTGTCCTGAGAAGCTTGAGCTACATGCTTGTTGAAATGTACAGTTGGATGCATTGCAGAACCTGGACTCAGTGACCCGGGGGAAAGCTTCCAGTATTTCTGAAACAATAAGAAGGATTGATCGTGTCTGTCTTAATCTCAACTTGTTTTAGAATTACTACTTCCAGGTTTCTCTCTTACCATTTTTCAATGCCTAGAACCATTCCTACTGGAATGTGCAGTGGGAATGAACCTTTTCCTTTTGCTGTGTTCACAATGCAATGGTATCTGAGCTAGTCTGAGATGGTTCAAAGCTTAGCTTGACCTTCTGCTTCTCATGCCTCTGACTTGTCCTGGGGAAGGTGCCTGAAATCATGTGGCCTTTGTTCAAATGATGAGGCTGTATGTGTGCATATGTCTACTCGTGGATGAATGTTGGCATGTGGGCTGGGAGAGAAGGTGAAGCCCAGTAACAGCCTGAGCTGACAGAGTATGTAGAGTCTGGCTGCACGACCTTTGTAGTCCCATGTTGTTGACCTCTGGTAGCGATGCAGCCTCCAGCCCTCTCTGCATGAAGTCACATGTAGCCATTTAAAAATATTTTTGCTTTCAATAGTCACCCTCCAAAAGTTGTTCTGAGGTTGAGTATTTGGATTAACTGTTTCAGGGATGATTTTCTACAATATTCTGTATGCTGTCGATGATGTAAAACATTCCAAAGCTGGTGTCTGTTGCTTTTGAATAACAAGGCACCAGTGGGACAGGTTTTCTATAGAAGTGGAGAGCTGCAGATGTGCTCATCAGGGCAGTACTGGTCACTGCAGGCTTGGGAAACAGCCTTGTAGACACTTGGGCATGTGTTGGTGTTGACTGAAGATGCCTGTGGGGCATAATTGTGTGGGTGTAGTCAGTGGTGAATTTTGGGATGATCCTTTGGAGGCAGGTATATATGCTTCACAAGACTGACCATATACTCCTTGCTCAGGAGGCTTACAGCTTTATTGAGCCTTGGAGATCACAGAATCACAGATGGCATTTCTCCTCATACCTGGAGAGACAGGACTGATGTAGGCAGTAGGACTCGCCCTGTGGAAACTTGTCATTGCCACAGTATCTGATACACACGGGAAATCCAGCGTGTGATGTGAGAGTGGGAAATATGGAGAGGGTCTGGCAGGGTTTAATATGAGCCCACCAACCTCCACCTGAGAGCACATGCCTGTGTGTGTGCAGCACTTTCTGCTGCGGCTTTATGTAGCGCATTTGCAGGACTTCATTTTCCACTAGATTGAAAGCAAAGCCACTGTTGATTTTCTCCAAAAAGATCTATTTGAAAGTGCAATTGCCTGGAATTACATGGTGGCAGCGAGAGGCCAGACCTTGCTGTAAATAACTTTCTTCTCAGCCAAACACATTGAGCTCTGCTGTCTACTGCTTTTTCTCTTTAGATGATTTCAATTGAAGGGAGGAGTTTTTGGTATTTTTCTTTTATGCTTTGTTTATTCTTGTCAGGAGCTGATTCTCATTTTCCTAGCTTTCCTGCTCTTGCCAAATGATGTGATTATGGTGGACAGGGCAGCTCCCCATTCACAGTAAAATTTCTGTGTGTTTTTATAGCACAGGGCTATATTAGGACTGATGTACCTCTGCTGCTGCCCTGTGTGTGCTGGTGCTTTGCCTGTCACTATTGTGCCAGTGAGCACTGGCAACACGTAGGTTTTGGTGGTGATTAGCATCTTCATGCCTGTGAGTGGTGGCATCGTAACAACAAGTGCTTGTGTTATTAAATTAAAACATAATACCATTCACACCACTGTCCAGCATCAGTTTTTCAATTTTATCTGAGCTGTGAGATGGCCTTCCTGTCTGTGGAATGTTTTCTCCATAGCCCTAATGCATCTTTATATTAAACCTTGCATTCTCTATTGAAGACCCATCAGCAGTAGTTGATGTGTCTTCATCTTTGAAGACATTAGTCTCCAACAGTGGATCTTTAGCTGAGATCAGAAGGTGGTCCGATGTTCTCTCTATTGTGCTAGCTGAAAGGCAGCAGAGATTTTTTGGCTGCCAGCACCCGTACAGTAGAGCACAGAATCAATTTTTGCTTTGGAAAATAATATTTTTTATGGGAAAACTAGATTCTTTTAATGGAGAGCTTGATCTGTAACCTGCACTGGAGATCAGTAGTGCAAGGAAAGAGGGGAATGAGTGTGTCAAGGAAGGAAAGGGGCACAGGTATGGCTGAGTATTGCTGTATGGGGTAAGGGAAGTGTGACTCAATGGCAGTGTGTGGCAGCAGGGAGGCTGTGCCTTTAGGAATGTGACAGAAATAGGTGTGAAACCAGACTGAGAGGAGAGTGGGAGTTATTTGTGAGGGAGTGTCATGATGTTGGTAAACTGAAGTTTTTAAGTGTTCAATAGTTTTGTTTCTCCCTTTAGCAATGGAGCGTTCCCTTTCTGCTTCAATGTTCCCTTTCCCTGCTAATGTACACATCCATCACATCTCCTCAACTTCACTCTTTGCTTTTTGGTTTGTTTCTTTTTAAGCTACCTGATTCTTAATACGTACTAATTCTTTATTCCTGCAATTTCCTGATCTTTCCCAGTATTTTTCTTTCTCTCCCTTAAGTTATGGTGCCCAGAATGAGAGTGTTTGAGATAGGAGTTGCCATAGATGGATACTAGGAGGGGCTTTTGTTTACCTTGATCCTTTTTGTATGCATCGGACATTGCTTGGCTCTTTCTTTCTACTTTATTGCACTATAGGTTCCTCTTCCCTTTGCTCCTTCCAAGAACCTCTGTTGCCCATTGAGTGTCTGTTAGCGAGAAGCAAGCAGGTGGACTGTGAAACTCCTCTGAAACTTGGTGTTAGTGTCCCTTGCTCACACAGAAATGCTGCTGGTGCCAGGCGAGTGGCGTCGCCATCCTCCTGTGCAGACATGGCCGGGCTTACCCAAGTGTGGAGGAAAACGGTTCAAGCAAATTCCAGCTCCTGGCCTTTGCTGTACAGAAAAGGGTCAGGGCCCAGAGCCAACTAGACTTGGTTTCATCAGGAAGGTGAGTCATCCAGCTTCCAAGAATAGCAGGGGAAAAGAAGGAGAGACGCAGCTGCAGGCGAGGTGGGAGGAGGCAGCGGTGCTTCCAGTATGTTAATGAAGTTCTATCTACGTGTACAAATTCAGTCCACCTGCGCTGTGCTTGCACTTTCATTTCCCCATGAGTCAGCTTGATCTCCACCTGCTGCTGCTGTACCAGCCTTGGGAGCCCCAAAAGACCAGGGTTCATTCAGAGGAATAAATGATGGGAAACTGTGTGATTTCTCAACCTGGATGGTGGTGCCCCAGCCTCCTGAGCTTTGCTCCCTTGGGAGTCCCTTGCCAGCGGTGCTCAGTCGTCTGGCAGTGACACCATATGGCATCAGACAAATCAAGGGTTGGATTTATAATTTTTTTTTTGTACACAGCCAGTGTAATAAAATTTCCAAATGACCTGCAACAGAAAAAACTTCCTCCTTGAGATCTTGTTTGGTAAAAGGTGGAGCCTGTTTTTCCTCTCAGCTGGTGGTTGTGATTTGAGGGGCAAGTATGCAGATGGTTCTGCATCTTCCTATTAAAGCACATTGAAGATCATCCTAGTCTGTACTGCAGCTAAACGTCCCTTGCAAACATCCAAGAACATCCGCGTTTAAGAATACCCGCTCCATTTTCCTTCCTGTTACAACCCTTGTCGCTCTGCATGCCTCTTGCTGGAGATGGCACTATTACCTGCAACCTCATGGCCTCGCTTGTTCTTTTGTGCAGTGCTATGGCAATTTTGCAGCTCTTGCGCACCTGAAAGACCAAATGTGCTGAAGTAATCAGATGTCCCAATTCTCCCTCAGTGCTTGAGAAGACTGATGCGGAGTGTCATGATGAAGCATTTTTGATGCAGGTCTACAGAGAGAATTTGGTTACATGGAAGGCCTGTGGCAGTCGGCTGCAAGGGAGGAAAGTGTTTTCTTAGAGCAGGTGACTCAGTAGCGTGGTCCTGGCTCACGGGTCAGTGTTGTGGCCTCGCTTCTCCTTGTTGACCTCAGGAGCTGGTGGGTGAGATGCTGGCTGACAGGTCTGTTGAGCTAACCCAGCTGCTTCTGGCTTGTGAATAAAGTGGGAATGGGAATATCTGATTTGTGTAGTTCTTCTAATATGCCTTTCTGTGGGAGTATATATATTTATTTATATTTATAAATCCTCTCCCAGACTGCACATTCTTATTTGTACAATAATGGAGTCAAGTGAAGTTGGGCCTAGTTCAGACAGTTTTGCTGTGGATCCAGGTTTATTCCTGGATCTGTTGATGAAAATGATCTCAGGCAAGCTGCTTAACCAAAATTTTGAATGCCTGCTTTGATGCTTTGGACTAATGTTCGTCCCTTCTCTGTTAGCCCCAGCTGATACAGCACAGTCCCTTTCTCTTCCTGTTCCCTCCTGTACACTTTCAGTAGGTGCCTTAATCATGTGTCAATGACAAGCAACCAAGAGTGAATGTTGAAATGAAGCTCTTATTGAGTAGTCTGGAAAATATCAGCCCTCAGGTGTTTAAACTCTACTTTCCTCACATGCAAAAGGGGTGAATTTTGCCATCCTTGCAGTTCACCTGCCCCCAGCTGAGACAAGGGCAAAGAAATAGACCACACAGTATGGATTCTGGAAAGTGAAGTTGATTATTTTTTTTTATTTTAAATCTCTCATTCTTTATAATCTGCCGTGTTACTAATAACATGGGCTGATTTTTTTTGTTTTTAATATCTGATTTTATCTTGACTGTGTTCCCTTAACCTTTCCTCAGAGATTTTATTTTCTAAACCTTTGATGGATTTTGCTGCCCTCCTGCTGATGTTTTTCATTTATTGGAGGAGAATAAAATAATAATTATAATAATAAAACCCGCTGTTTTGCTGGAGGCAATTCACTGGTTGAGGTTTTCATGTGAACCCGGCCCTCTTAATCCTAGCAAACAGGATTCTCCTCCTAATCTCTAATCCCCGAGTACTTTAGCTATTAATCTTGAGAAGCGTTCTCCTCTCCCCATCTGAGATTAAGCTGAGAGAGGTTCCCCATGGCTACTGGCCCCCCTTTTATTTTTTTTCTCTTGCACCATGAGGTTTGGAGACTCAGGGAGATGAGTGTCGACTTCTGGACCTTTCATCTTGGTTCATTTGGATTTGGGGCTTTTGGGAACCTTCTTTCATCTGACTGGTTTGATGGATCCTTGTTCAGCAGGAAAAATATAGACAACTCATCATTGCTTGGCACCTTCTATCCGATCACAGACAAGAGTATCTGAATATCTGTTTTTCTTTTGGTGGAATAGGGAGACAGACCTTATTTTGGCTTCACAAAAGAGAAATTTAAAAAAAAAAAAGTTGTGTGAAATGAAGGAGGTTTTGGCTTGAGATGTTTGGCTCCCTTCAGTCCTCCTCCTTTAGATAACAGTTTTCTTCCCCTACATTTGCTTTTTGATGGTTGTAGTGTGAAATTATCTTTTCTGCCACATTTTTTTTTTCCTTGTGAATGTGTCGGATTGTTCATTTATTTTCTGCATGTTATTATTTACAAGCTTTAAGTGCTCTTTGCTGGCTTGCTCTTGCGTCTCTGCTTGTGGAGCTGGCCTGTCAGCTTGGGGACTCCTCTTGCAGGTTGGGACTCCTCTTTCTGTTCTCCTGCAGAGGCTGGGTCACACATACTGCTCCCAGGTTGGTATTTCTGGAGGTGTTGGATGGGCTGTCCACTCCTAACTGATCTACAGGTGTTTGTGTCCTGAGCTGTGTACTATGGGCTCTTACTGCAGAGTTGTATTCCTGTTATCGTGGACCCATAAGGGTTTGGTCTAGTGGAGCTTCTCCTCTATCAAATTCGTACCCTCTGCCCACGCCTGACTGTTCCTTACAGCGTATTTTGGGGGGAGCCATTTCTGAATATATTCTTACTCTCCTAAATGTGGGCTCAAAGCTGCTCTTGAGACCAAGCTCACTTGCTCGGCAAGAGAGCAGTTTTGTGAGCAAACCTCCAGCGTGTTTTCCTGAGGGCCTCATAGGTGTCAGCGTGGTTGCAGACAGATCGTGAAGGCCATTGCCAGTTGTCAGGGCAGTGGTCTTGGGCTGGAGTGAGGGTGTCCTATAAATGTCCTCAGTGAGAGGGACGCAAGCCATTAACTGAGGGCACTGTTCTATTGCCTGCGCCACTGGTAACCGTTGCCTGATTTTTTTTCCCAGTTTGCATTTTCTTTCTTGCAGAGGTTTACCCAATAATTTATGGTTTTACTTTCTTTAACCGTTAATTCACAGTGTAACAAAAGGTTCCTGAGTCCTTGTTTGCCCTTCTGATAAATATAGCTGCTAAACTTAAAAGGTAGAACAACTGCTTCTGAAAAGTTTGTGGGGAATTTCTGTAGTGTGTGCTGCCAGAAGAGGAAAGGGAAGTCCCTGCTTTGTGCTAGTTGTATGGGAAAGCAAAGGGGCTGTCTGAATGCAGGAGGGGCAACCTGGGAGCAAAAGCCCTAGCTTTGGCATCACGGGTAGCTGTATACTTGTGGGGAAAATGCAAGATATTAGAAAAGATATGGGTGTTTCTTCATTACAGGGATAGGGTAAGGTTTTAAACTCATTACTATGCTGGTTTTGGTGGTTTGACTTAGAAATGCTGGGTAAAATAAGTGTTCATTTCCCCCAAGTTCTTGTGCCCCTTCTTATCTCCTTGTCCCAGGCAAACATCTCGTATTCACTGCATATTTTAAAGCAAGAATTCAAGATTGCAATAATTTTTTCCTCTGTGGCACGCATAGTTCGGAAGTGTTATACAAGGCATTTATGCAGGAGTCATCTTTTCATACCTGAAAGACCATGTCACCACCAAGTGGAAAGAACACACTGTGCACCACAGCAGTACGGAGGGAGAAGGAGCTTTTATTCATTGTAAATGTTTGAGGGCCTTCGTGCTTAAACAGAAATGCAGAACCCATCTCCTGTAACATCACAGTGCTCTCTAGCACTGCGTGGAGGTGATTTGTGGCACCTTCTCAGACTCTCTTCTGAGTCACCTGAACCTTGTCCTGCTGATACACACACTATCTTTAGAGCTCTCCTGTTTGACTCACTGTTTTGTCCTCTGAAAATTTTTACTTTGTTAAAGGAAATGACAAAGTAGGGCCTTTCCTCATTTTAAGGGTGCTTGTACTTTTTTTTGCTGAATGATGATTGGGAATGATGATGGAATTGATTTTAGTTTGAGCAAGCAGGTTTTGTCTCATGGTCCTGACGATGGACAGACTGTCATGTGGTGTTTCCCCCAGTTCCATTGCTGCTGCTTTTCTCCTCTTTGGTGGTCCAGAACAGGAAACTTCTCCGCTGAGCTTGTCGCTCACTACCAGAGGATGTGCAGGTATTTCCTTGTGGGATAAGAATGGAGAACCCTAGCAATCTTGTGTCACTGTCAGAAGGGTAGGTGAAGGTTGGAAAGGAATATGGAAATCTCTCTGTGAGGTAGTTTGTACTCTGCCGTGAGGGAAGTCAGGTGCCAACCAAAGGCCTAGAAGATGGTGCTGTTTCTTTTACCTCCTCTCTGACACAACCTGTGCAGCCCAGTGCTCTCCAGTACAGCAGGGCACTGGGACAGAGCACAGAGGTGTCATCTCTGCTGGGGCAGGTGCGTGATGATGAAGCAGTAACTCGAGCTTGTCAGCAGGCAGAAGAACAACAATGTACACTGCCCAAAGATGTAAAACTGGTTTGAGTCAAAACTGAGTAGTTTCCTATTCCCTTTGCTCTATGTTTGAGTTGACTGGACTTTCTAGTTTAAGTGATATTTCTGCAGAGAATACTTTGCTGACTCTGGGACTGTTTTGTGCTGTTTCATTCCACTGCCGTGTAGTGTCTCTGTCCAGCTGTGTCTCCTGAAAGATTCTTTCATCATGAAGAAGCATTAGCAATAACAGAAGAGGGATATGACTGAACAAAAATGTTATTTATTGTCATCAGTCTTGCATGGGACACACCCAAATTACTTCATCTGTCTCTCCTTGTCTTTTGTCTTGGCTAAGGGAATTTGTTTACATAAAAAAAAAAATAGAATAGTATTTTAACTTTGCAGTTCTACAAGGAGTGTGTGGCAAGATGAATAAAAAGAATGTGTCCGTTCCCTTTAAGTCAGTGGCCTTCCTTGTGAAATTGAGCTACATCTTTTGAGAACTGCAGCCAAACTGGGATCCATTGGGAGTCAGAGACAGGTTTTGTAATTTACTTCACTGAGGGTTAAGTAACTGTAGCATTTGGGCCAGTGTATTTGTCTGGTGCTTGGCTGTATCTAGGGGCATAGAAAGTCAGGCTGGAAATCTCAAAGGAACTTGTTTTTTCCTCTCATGCTGCTGTTCTAAATAATTCTAGGGTCCTGTGACCTGAAATGTGTGTGAGAATACATATGAAGGTACTACTTTGGTGTGTTTATGTATGTGTATATATATATATATATATAGCAGTGCAGCTGAGACCTGCCCAGATCAGGTGGATGTGCCAAGGAGAGAAGGGATAGGCCCGGGAGAGGAGCAGGAGTGCTTCTATTGCACAAAAGTTGTAAAGATGCTCAGCTGCCCCTGCCTCCAGCCGGGATCTGAGGTAGGTCTCAAATACCTCAAAAGGGACTCATGGGCCTTCCCCAGTGCCACCTTCACCCAGATGCCAGGCATTACAAACACTTGCTCTCCCAGATTGTGGTGTTCAGGTGACAACCATCCATGAAAAACAATTCTGAAAGCTTTATTTGTCTTTGTTTTCTCTCCTGCCTCGGTTGTCCTTGGCAGGCAGGCCCAGGTAGCTTACCTCTACGGTGGTGTGGGACCAAACAGATTGTAGCAGGAGCTGTGTGTGACACTCCAGTGAGCTGTCGGTGTTTAGCAGTGATTAGCTTTTTTAAAAACCCTTTTCTTTATCTGCTGGGGATTTTAATTTTTCCCTCTCATTGCTTTGCTTCTTATTGATTTAAAGAAGAAAAAAATAAAGGAAATAAAGCCCTGTTTGGTAATAGAATATTGATGAGAAGGCTGGGGAAAGGGAGAGAGATGGTGAAAGTCTTTGTTCCTCTTCGACAAAAGATTGAGAATACGGGGGAAGAAATGTGAATGTGTATGGGGAGAAAGGAGGGGGGAGAGAAGAAAGAGTTATTTAAAATCACAGCTAGGAAATCACTCTTCTAGTCTACGTGGCCGCAGCGAGATCAATTTTCAATTTCAGTTTCCCTGCCTTTTGTGTTTTGAGACACTTGCCTGCCGCTAGAGATGGGGGATCTGCCAGCAACTGTTTGTTTAAAACAAATTGTCAGTAGGTATTTTTTTTTTTCAGATGAACTGCTTCCTGAATCAATTTAACTCGCTGTAAGGAGAAAGAGGGGAGAACCACGAGGCCCTCCCTGCTCTCCTCAAGAGTTGCGTTTACACCAGTGCGACTCTGGCCACGTCCGTGGTTTTACTTCTCGGCTCAGTGAGGTGTGAGGAGCGAATCGAGCAGGCCCTTGTTTCATAGATCCATTTAGTGTCACATGAGGTGTTGAGTGTGAAAGAGTAAATGCGCCAGACACAGTTGAATGGCTTGATTTTTAAGCAACCATGCGGTGTCAGTGCTCCGTATCTCTGCGGGATCTGGGATTAACAATAGACCAGCTCTTTTATCTGTAGGGTAGTGTACGGCAAGACAGGATCAACTGCTATTGATAATCAAACCAGAGGCTCTGCTGTGTAAATTGGTGTTGCTCATTTTGTCGAGCACGTACAGATGAAGATTTAGCTCAGAAAGTTTAAATCATTGCTTGATACAAATGCTATTATCTTTGCTGCTTCTTCAAATGAATGATGAATTTGAGCAGCAAAAAGGTGCCTTTCCTACCCTAATCAATTTCTACAGGAACTTATTTATTAAAAAAACCCAACAAACTAGTTTGTCTTGACATTTGGAGAATGAGAGAGAATAATTTACCCTCCTGGCCAATGAAATATCTTTGTTTTGGTTGTTTCTTTATTTTAACTGATACAAATCTGAAACCTCATGGAAAAAAAGTTGGAAAAATTGCAGTTTGCTCAACACAATATGGAGAGGTAGATTCAAAGGAAGCTGAATTTACAACACAAAATTATATATTCTGGCATGTTATTCCTTTCAGCACCTTTAATGAAGGCTGTACTGGAAACTAAGTAATTGAGTGCGGATGTTGTCTTGGAATAAAATAACTGAATATTTTTAGGTCAGTATTCAGATTTTCATGTACAGAGTGGGCAAGTAGTTGCTCCTAATACTCAGAGCAATTGCCAGCACAAGTCACTGCTAAGGTATTCAACTGTCTTTTCACACAGAGCTGTAATAATTTGCGGGGGCAATTCTGAAAATTTGGGTCTGTAATTTCAGACACGAAAGTCAGAGTTGTACCCTGAGAAAATATTGCTATTGGTTTATGTAATCCCATTTTCAAGACAAATTTAAGCAAGAAGCAATAAAAACGCCTCATGGTTAATGTTTCTATATATAAAGTCCCTTTAGCCCATTCATTCTTCGTATCTTGTTTCTGAACTCTCGCTTTTGACATCGCATTATCTAATTGGCACATACTTAATGATTGTATTGCGTGAGTGCGGAACTTGTACGGAGGGTGCCTGTGTCCTGCACGGCTCCAGTGCTTGTGGATGTAGAGTAGGGCTGAGTCTTTAGCCAGCGTGAGGGCTCCAGGGGTGGCAGCTCAGTGTCCCCTGGCAGTGCCCGGGAAAGCCAGGCTGGCCACTGCTGGGGCTGAATTCAGTGCACGTGGGGAGACTAAGAGAGCTATTGCCACAACGGGGTGGCCCTTGCCAGCAGTCGTGGGCTCCTCAGCATCTGCTCCAGCGTGTCTGGCAGCCATGAGAGCAGCAGGCAGCCTTTGCAGGGCTCATCTCGGTCTCTTCGTTCTTTCCCTTCTGCCCTTGGGCAGGAACTGCTCAACTCCTTTGAATTTCCATTTTCTCTGTAATGGTAAGAAGACTTAAGTTAGGTTCCTGTTACCACTCTCCATGGGTTGCAGGCAGATTGATCAGTCTTTTTGTGCCTTTTATCAGAAACAGAGCAGATGTCCCAAAAATGTAACCGGTAGACTAAGCTGTCTGGAGAAAAGACCACGTTTTTGTTCTTCTCTGACCGGTGCCTAGCCTGGCAGGGCACAGGCCAAAAAGTGTGATGAATGACATGTTTTCCCCATCCTTTTGGTTTTAGTTTTCAGGAGATGCTGGAGAATTTTTGATGAAAATTTGTTTAGCATCTGCCATGGGCCAGGTACAGGTTCTGCAAATCCAATTATTTGCATCTCTGTCAACATATGTCACTCTTTATTTATACTTCCTCTTGATGTTTTGAGTTCAATGGTACGTGTGCGTCTGTCAGTGCAACACTACCCTAAGCATTCCCTCTCTGTTCTTGTCTGAGGTGCCCACAGAGCTCTGCTGATGCTTGTCAGCGCTAGGCAAGAGTAAAAGGAGAAGGAAATACAATTTATATCAGTAGTAAATAACAAAAGAAGGTGGAGTAACTTGCACAGAGTTTCAGGAGGTGATAATAGACAGAATATTATGAAGCTTCTAAAGATGCCGTGAGTAAAATCTTAGCTCACCTGTCCTCAATAATAAAAATTTTCTGAGTTCATTTGTTTGGGGATTTGCCCAAACCAATATGAAAGGACATAGACTAAGTACTCAAGACTTGCATTTTGGAGTTCAATTTTTGACAAGTTGTGACAAGTGTGAAGGGAATTCACTGTTTCACATTGGTGGGGAGGGGATCTGTAGATCTTTCTGTCTATAACATGTGATGAACTTGGCCAAAGATGCCTAAATATCTGCAGCTGTTTTGACTGCTTTGGTGTCTTAACCTTCTGCTATCTCTGAGCTGCTTTTGGCTGTGTGCCTTCTCCCCAGCCGGCGAGGGTGTTCTTGTCTGATTAGGAGAAAAGGTGTTCGACACGGTTGAATTACTCCTTGTTTGAGACTGTCTTTTGTCCATGATAATTTGCAAGCTCTGGCTGCCCCTGTTCATTTCTGTCTCTCCCCTTTTCTTATGGTCTCATCTCTCTCTCGTGTTAATTTCCTTAGGATAAAGTGACTCCAGTACTGCATTTGAGGGCAAAATTTTGCCAGGAGAGCTGCTCAACTAGTTAAAACTGCTGATGGGTGTGAACTTCAATAGTATATGGCTTGCTGTTGGGATCTTTTCAGGTCTTTGTGCTGAGGAGCGATGCATTTTTAGTCAGCAGCTGGATAGAATCATAGACTTGTCTAGGTTGGAAGGGACCTTTAAGATAATCTAGTCCAACCATCAACCTAACTCTGATAAAGAACCAAAAGAAAACCATACAAAAAGAACCCCACGTTACTAAACTATGTCTCTAAGCACTATGTCAACCTGTCTCTTGAAAACCTCCAGGGATGGTGCCTGGATGTTTTAAAAAGACAGGTTGACATAGTGCTTAGCACTAAAGATAGGGGATCTCTTAGAAGAGATGGTGATTCAGAAGAATGGTTTGAGTTACTTCATGCCAGAAATTTGCTAGAAATCAGTGATAGCTTTGGGAGTTAATAATTCTGGACTTGCTCTGCTATGTGTGAGAAACCACTGAGGTCTCAATTTTAGAGAAGCTCAGAAGGTGTGAGCTCCAAAACATTCTTGTGAAATTGACAAAGTGATGAGGTGTGAAAGTTTCACTGGTGGTAGAGCTTGTTACATTGCATTACAGGCAGTGTGGACAGTAGAGATGCAGCTGAGACTGAGCTGGTGTCTCCAAGTGCCAGCTCTGCTATTGGTTTGGAGCTGTGGATGGGTCACTTTAGCACTGTTTCCAGTGGCAGTCACTGATTGTGTGTGGGCAGGTTGTGTTTCTGGCCACCGGCTTAAGACATATTTGATGCTGTTCCCTGCACATCCTCCTCCCACCCCCCCAATACATTGAGCACCAGCAGTTGTTGGCAAAGTCAAATCAGAACACAACAAACTGTCAGCAGGAATTGCCTGAGCGGGTAGGGATAGACCTGACAGCAGTAGGTACTGGACCTATGTGGAGGAGCTGTGTAAACCATTTGCAAGGAGAATAACTTGTAAACTAAATCTGTGAGTAGAAGAGATAATCACATTGCCAGTGAGTTTTATTGTTATTCCAGTTGATTACTGCTCATAACAAGGATGAATTAATGAAGGGAAAACAAGCCACTGTACAGAAAATGCCTCATGCTGGTATGCACCATCCTCTCTGTGTGTGTTTCTGCAGCATCCTGCTTTACATTTTGCTTAGGTGTTCTTTGGAACAAAGACTGTCTTGATATGTTTGTGCGATGCCTGGCTTATATCCTGTGCCTTGGTAATGCCAAAAATAGGAGAGGTGGCTGAGGTGTGTGTTGGTGGCGCGGTGGGAGCACCTCTGTAATCAGAGTGTGTGGTTTTTGTCTCCATAATGGGATAAAGGCTCTGGGAGGGGAAAGACCTGAGCTGACAGGATCCTCTCTTTTACCACGCTGTTTCTTTAGGGACATGAGGCTCTTAAGTGAGAAATTTAGCGCGTAGTTGGTCTGCCGTTCCCATGTCTCATTCTCGCTGTCAGCCTGGCGCTGGCTGGGAGCCTGGCTGTTCCTCTCACCTTATTTTTTTTATTTTATTATTTTTTTTCTCCTTGCTGAGCTTACTCCTTCTCTTTGTCCTATTTTAAGGAAGCAGTGGCTTGCAGGGAACATCGGTCCCTCACTCAGAGGCTTTCGCTTTGCGACACCCGTGACAGCTCCGCGTTGGCAGGCAGAGGGGAGGGCTTCTGGGCTATGACCTTCAAAATGGCTGATGGCAGCGGGTATGACATATTTCTCCCCTTCCAGTGGCCGCTCGCCTCCCTCCTGTGCTCTCCTGGAACCTACTGAGGCTTGAGAGGCCAGAGCCGAGGCTGCTCCTGGCTGTGGGAGTCTCTGGAGAGCGGCACTGAGGCGGAACCACCGAGCCTGAGCTGGGAGGAAAATGAAGCGAGGGAGCGGAGTGGCAGCCTGCAAGGCACCGCTGCTGCCGTCCGCCTGCTGGAAAGCAAATAAAGGAGAAAAACAAGGGCAACAGCTCTACGAGAGAGGGTGGGAGGGCGAGGGACAGATGGAGAAAATGAAAAATGGGCAGAGAAGGTGAAATTGAGGTAGGGTGGGAGGGCAGAGAAAAGGTGAAGAAAATGGGAATGAAAGGGAGCGTTGGCTCCTTTCTGGGAGACAAGAAACAAGGAAATTGTCAAGACCTCTTGTAATGGCTATCCGGGCAAATGTGTTGTTGCTTTTATCCAGTAGCCACTTTCTTCTCTCCGAAGATGCCCTTTTGATCCTGCATACTTGGGATAAATCCATACAAGCAGCTTCTTTGGGTCTCTTACCAGCACGGCCTGCTACTGCAGTAGAGTAGGTTGTGTAGAAAACCTAATGATGATGAGAAGATCCAGTTATGACAGTCAATGACTGATGCTCTGATTTGACTAAGTGGGAAAAGTGTGGCAATTTTGTGTCATCACAGTTCAGCCTTTTCTTGATGGGTATTTTCCAGGAGAGGTCATGGAGTTCCATCTTAAGTCAGCTCCTGCTTTTTGTCCTTGCATTATCACCATTTGCTCTACAGACAAGAAGTACGTTTTCCCTAGAACTGGACTGTGGGGCTAAAAGACTGGTCAGCTAAAAGCGTTTTCATCTTGTGCATCTAGTAGCAGGAAAAGGGCAGATGAATGCACATGGGTCAGCTGTTCTGTGTGGTGGCCCCCAGGAAAAGGCCATAAATTTTCTCTTGACTACCATGTGCTACCCAACTGGCTTTGTATTTCTATGCACATGGCTCAGCTAGACATATTTCACCTTTATGCTTCTTTTTTGGATGAACAGCTACTTATGTTCTGATTCTTGCTTCCCTGCTGCTGTGCTTGTGAGAAGATAGATTATCATATCTTAAACTGTTGACTGATGAATTCTGTTTCTTCGTAACATAGTCAAATATGAATTGGAGAATAAGTTCACACCTACAGTGTCATTTCTACAAGTTAAATCCCATTGTGTTAATTAAAAATGTTAGGCAGAGTGCAGGAAATAGTAGGTGTCTCAAAAACCTGGCTGCTCTTTGTAGGTCAGTCTTTAATGAGGACATGGGCACTCTTGATCTTTGTCCCTAGTTTCTCCACAGACTTGCTGTCAGACCTCAGACCAGAAGTAGTGAGTGATTTTGGATATTTAGTTTGGGCTTGATCTTTGGTTCCTGCATGGGTTTAATTCTTCTTTGTTGTACGTTGAGAGTGCTGTGAAAATTGAGTCCTAGCTGTCTTATCTTGGACCACTGTAAAGCAGAGCATCTTACGTAAGCATTACACGGGAGAATTTGGTTGACAGTACTTGGTACTTAGTTTCCTTATCTGTTCAGTGAAAGGAAGGACTCTTCAGCTGAATTAGTTGTTTTTCACATGTCTGAGGAAGACTAGTTAGATTGGGATAGACATAGCTGTTTACTAATACAGCTGGGATGCATTGTTTAGAGTGAGAAGAAATCTGGATGTGGCTTTTGGAGGGAACATAAGGCTTTACTCTTGCAAGATGGCAGTGAGACCGCAGAAGATCATCAAAGAGTGAAAAATGCATAGACTTGATGGTATATAAAGGTCAAGCAAGTGGAAATTAATATTTTTAAAAATAATCCAAGCAGTGCCACCTCTTCCCCCAACAGAAAGGGACCTGTGCAAACTAGTGCCTGGTGGTGGGCAGAGAACAGATTTGGTTCCTGGTTTATCTGTCAATACAGTGCCTTTTGGGCTTGACAGCTCTCTTCATACACATGCCTGTTTCCTCACTCACTGGGAATGGCAGCAGAAAGTACATGTCAGCAAGTCTGCATTTCTTTGGTCTCTGTGAGAACTGCAAGTTAAAGTATTTATTATGTTTTAGTTAGTGTTTCGTCTACTGACAATATAAGAATCATGGGGTTTTCTTGGGACTTCTCAGATCTGTATTTTCTACCTGTAGGATTCTACATGGAGCATCAGTGCTTGATGGTATAGTTAAAATCGGGTTAACAGTTTTGAAAAATCTCATATTGTTTTTCTTTTGTTGCTTGTCAAATCTGTATGATATACAACTTCCATTTGGAGGTTTTTTTTTTTTTTTTGTGTGAAGATGAGCTTTAATCAGGTGACTTCAGCTCTGAAGTAGCATTGTCTGGATTTCAACTGCTGATGGAGTTGTGTGATCTTCTGTTGCCATCACTGGTGTTCTGAATTATGGTTACTTCTCTCTTCCACCTTGACACTGAGACATACTGGAGAATTAAAAACAGTTACCACATTTCTTAAAAGAATACTATCACATTTCTTAAAATAATACTGACTTAGAAAACAGACCAAAAAATAATACAGGCATAGAGTAATAATGGAACAGCAGCTGGCAGAAGGCATGAGAACAAGTGAGCAAAAAGTGGATTTCAGTGAAAAAATGTTCTTTCTAATAAAAAGAAGTATTTTAAAGTGGGATCAATTACCTGGTATTTTCTCTTCCTTCTTTTTTTTTTACTTCCTGGCACTGCTGCTGTGGGTTAAACTGTCAGTGAATAAAGGGGAGCAGGAAGGTAGAGTCTGTGCTTCTCTGAGTGATTTGCTAAGCCTCTTAATGCGTTTATTCCTCTCCTCATGGTCATTAATGGATTCATTATTTGGACAGGGAGATAGCTGCCCAGCCGTTCCTGTAGCCAGTTATTCCTTTTTCATCTGGAAGAAAGCATTTTCTTAAAAACTGTTCTCTGGTGTAGGGGGAGGCCTGGGAGAAGCAAGAAACCTGAGCTGGGGCAGGGGGTGCAGGGTGAAGAGCAGAGGGTGAGAAAGGTGGCCCAGCAGATGCACCAATTAGATTTTCTTTGCTAAGAAGAAAAGCAAGCTCTGATAGCTGCCCTGTATTATTTTTTGTGAGAACGGACTATTTTTCATGACTTGCTTTTCAGATAAAATGAACGTGTGTGTTGGGGGGAGAGGTTGAAATTAATTACTGTCAGCAAATGAAGCATATGGAAGCTTGTCTTGATGTTACAGTGGTTGTGAATTAGTGCAGAAAAAAACAGTGGAAAAGCAAACAGTGGAACACTGTATCTAGATCAGAGCTAGCCGTGTACCGGCTTGTTAATGTCCCCTCCCAACCAAACCTATTTTCTCAGGTATATTGAGGGTCTTCTAATTACACTTGTATTTTCTCTTTGCTCTCCCTGGGGTTCATATAATAAGGACAGGGCATCACAGTCCAGGCCATCATTGCTGTTTCCACTGGCGTTCTCCCAGTTAGGTGGGACACATAAATGGCATGATAGAGAATTTGGGGTAAATGCTCAGCTTCACAGCTGTGCAGAAAGAAAAAATTCTCAGCAATGTTGATGGCATTGTTATTGTAACATATACTTACTAAAACCATCTCAGCACCTCTTCTGCCTCAAAAGGGAGCAAGAGTTAAATACAGGACCATAAAAACTTAACTTTCTCCTGTTGGAGCAAAAGTCTGAGCTGCCACTGATTTCAGGGAAGTAGAATGGGGCCTAATGGGATAAAGATTATTGGAGATAATTTCCGAGAGCTGCTTGGCAGCTGTGGGCCACCTGAAATCCTTGTTGACTTTAAAGCAAGTTGTACAGTATTAGCAAACTGAGGGTTTGAATGTTGCACCTGGAGCAACTGTTTGTCCCAATTAGAAAGATGCTTAACTAGTGTAAGCCTGCTGAGGTCTGGAGTTAACATTATGCATTGGCAGGTCTTAGAAAAACTTCCTTAAGAGAAGCATTTTGTCCCCATTGAGCAGAATTAATGTCTCTGTTAAACAGTAGTTATTGCCATTTAAGTATTACTGGCTTAAATCAGTTCCTTGTGGAATCCAGTAGGTAAACATGCTTCCTTGGGGAAGCATGTCCCAGTTAAGTGGATTACAGAGCAAATTATATCCAGTATAGTGCAGCAGTGAACCTGACGCAGCTTCTGCTGATGTGTTTACGAGGCTCCAGCCTCATGTCTTCTGAACTAAAAAGTCACGAGCTACACTGGAACAGGGGGGATTGTTTTAGTCAAAGGTGTCAGCAGTTGTAAAACAGTCACACGAGCAAACTTCTGTACATGGATTATTAAAACAAATCCTGATGCACGTCTTGCATTTCGTGTAATCTAAGGTCAGATCCTGTTCTGATCATAAATTTTGACATTGCAGAATCGAAGTCTTTGCTGTTACTGAGTCTTGAAAAATGCATCTGTCAAAAGCCAAGGCAAAACCAATTTCCACAAACCACATCCAATAAGGTATTGGAAGCAGGAAGGCTGCAGCGACTTGCTTTTATCCAGGATGTAAAACTGAGCTCTCTGACTTAAAGATCACCACTTGTTTAATAGTAATGATGTGCTTTTCTGTCCTGGCCAAAATAGCACCTTTAGCACCTCCCTGTCTCGGTGTTTCTCTGCCCTCCTTTTCCGCTCTCTGCAGAACCTTTCTCTGCCGTGCTCTGAACTCCTATGTATGGTAGCTGTGCAGCTACTGTGTTTCACAGCAGGTGGAAAAGGTTGTATTTGTTGATACTGCAGCTTTATATCAATTTCAAAATGCCTCAGAATCCACCAGGGTAGAAGTTACAGAAGTACAAATTACCCTTTTTCTTCAGTGCCTGTGTTAGATTGAGCAGAACGTACTATTCACAGCTTCTAGAGCTCAGTTGCATGAGCCTGATGGCTAAGGGCTGAGGAGTCAGTGTCACCTCATCATCTGCCTGCAGGATGAGCCTGCATTCAAACTTCGTCACCTTTCTTCCTTTACTAACATATTTTTGGGTGGAAGGGAGGGAATGGCAAGTTCCTCAAAACTCTCACTGTCTCATGGCTTTACTTTGACTTTGCTTCTGACCATGGGGGGAACTTATGCCTGAATCTCCCAAACACCCGATTTTCTGCTGTGGGAAAATGTGAGGCAGATGTGGGTGCGTTGTGGGGGAAGAAGTGGAAGAGAGAAGCCGAGCTTCCTCAAACTTCTAAACTGGCCAAATTACTTTTTTTGGAATCCCAGGTGGTGGGAATGAGGTTTTAAAGTTTGAGGGGGAAGAAGGTTGGCTGTGCAGGTTTACAGCTCCCCTGTGGATAAGGATGCCTGTTGGTGAACCAGTATGAGAAACCGAAATAATAAATAAATATTAGACTAAGAGCTGCTCCTTTTTAAAAACAAGGCACTCAATCCCACAGCATAATTTGTGTGCCATCCAGTACAGGGAGCCCTGACTTTAGCAAATGGCTTTCCATGGCATCGCTGTCTCTGCAGACGCAATCATCTAGAAGAGACGGCAACGGTGTTCTGGCTCCATGGAGTGGTGTCCTGTGGGCCATCAGTGATTCCTCTCCCAGGGTGCAGAGGCAGTGTTATTTCTTGTCATTCAAGCACATTACCTTTGGAGAAAAAGTTCCTTCTAAGTGACAGTGTTTAAAATTGCTAGTGTGTATAGAGGGAGTCTTGTAGGTTGCAATAGAAACCATTAACCAGGATCAACCAGTTCCTTATCACCTGGTTACCAGCTCTGCCACAGCTAGAGGAGGAGATGCTTCCTCGCTCTGACTAAAGTTCCTCATCTCTGCAATGGGCATAATAATACTGGCCTACCTGCCACAGGAGGTGGGAGAATCTATACCAGATTTTGAAGCAAGTGTGAAATATTGCAACTTGTCTGGAAATACTCCATTTGGTTCAAGACATACAACATCGAGCTGCATATCTTTAGATGATGACTGTTCAGAAATTAAATGGAGTGTGATACACTGCTGCGAGATGATAAATGCCAGGAATTCAGCCCTGGGTAGGTGAGGACAGGTGGATGAAAGTGGGATGGAGTTGCTGATAAAAGCTATGTTATCTCTGGAAGCCTCGCTGGGCAGGGTTGTCAGAGGAATACAAGTGAATATATTAATCTGTGGCTGGAGGGCAACAGCAGGAGCAAGAGAGAGGAAGGGGTCTCCCACTTAGAGGAAGCTAAACCACAGCATATTCTAGAATAAGCTGGTGGATGACAGGTTCCTGATCTTCTGGAAACTCGTGTGGGAATGGGCTGCTCTTGCAGTACTGGAATTCCTTAGTGTCCCAGCTGCTGTTTTCAAGTTCCGCACACAGTTCCTGCCTCCAACTCCCAGCCCCTTTGTGAAAGCCATGGTTATGCAGCATTGGTTTTGGCTGTAGATTCCTGTAGCATGAATACTGTCTTGTACTGTGCTCCTGTAAGTTTATGAAAATCTTCATAAAATGCCTTTCCTAGAATCTTTCTGCACTAGCAGTCCTCTTCATGTTGCTTTAAGGATGCAGAAGTTTTTTAATAATTCTTGCTGGCCTTTGGTTTATTTGATTTATGGGCTCTGCGTATTTGTTCTGCCTTAAAATCTCCAATAAGCTGAACTCCATAGTTAATTGACTTAACTCTTAATATTGCAAACAAACCTTACAGACTGAAATCCAAATGTTACATGAATGGTAGTGAAAACTACTCACTGGAGTGATGCTTCCCAGAATGCACTTTTTCAGGTGATGTACTTTGGGGAAAAATGGATAAAACC
This sequence comes from Calidris pugnax, assembly GCF_001431845.1. Taxonomy (NCBI): domain Eukaryota; kingdom Metazoa; phylum Chordata; class Aves; order Charadriiformes; family Scolopacidae; genus Calidris; species Calidris pugnax. The sequence continues at coordinate 3,626,207 of NW_015090839.1, read as the reverse complement.
ATTTCAATAGACCAAGGTTTGCAATGGGAAGTGCAGGATGAACAGTGTCTGCAGCTTGATCTGAATGTGATTTGAGCATACCAAGTGCTTGGGTCTCAAGCTTAGCTCAGTGTAAATCCAACAATCCTTTTTTTCCGCGAAGAGCTTGAGACTGACTTCCCTGAGGGGGAGGGATATTCTGAATGCAACATTTTAATACTTCCTTTCCTAGCAGGAGACCTGAGGTAGAGAGCTGACAAGAGGAAAGGGGTGTTAATGATACTTCTCTTAATCTCTTGAAAGCATGGCTGTTGGTTTTCTTTCACTCCTGGAAAGGCATGCAGCCCTCTCTTTTCCTATCCGCTTCAGCAGACCTGAGGAGCAGCTTGCTCAGGTACTATATCTCTTTTTGAAATGTTTGCAAACAAACCCCAAATCATACAATCACTGCCTAGTTTCACGATTTGTTGTCCTTTTTCAGCGGGTGGTTGTCTGAATTCAGAAGTGTTTTCTGGGCATTTGGCCTGACTCTCAGTTTTGCATCCAAATTGGGTGGAATTCGTAGCCCCTTTGTTCTAGTGTGAAACTTGGCTGGTGCAGCAGAGTTTTGCTGTGAGTTCTGGAGCCCATGTTGTGTTTTGACTGGAAGGAATTAGTCTGATTAAGCTGATTCTTTATTCACGCAAACACACAAAATTGCCACAGCTCCTACCAATCAATTACCAGTTTGTTTGTCTGCCCATCACCATTGTGTCAGCGTGCAAGTGGTACAGGCTTTGTTCCTTCCTCCCTTGCTTATCGCTGCCTACAGCAGTGCCCTGCTCCTCGGCTCCTACCCCTGCTTCTGCACAGGTAAAAATGACAGTGCAAGCCCTTCCTCAAGGGAGAGAGGAGCTTCTCTCCTTCCCTTCTTTGCTTGTCTTGACCACTCTCCTTGGAGCGTGTGTGGGCACGTATAATACCACATCCTTGCTACCATGCTATTAAGTCTGCAGCAGCCACTGGTTTGACTGGGCAAACTCTTAGTCTTGGAGGCTGTGAGCCCCCCTCCTGGGTGTGGAGTGGACACCATCACCCGATCTCCCCGGGTGTGCTTGAAAATGGGTAGAGCCTCAAAAACCATCAGCAAAGGCTTTCTCCCTTCCCAGTAACGTTTCACCTCCCTTCCTCCCCACAGCAAACAAATTGTATTGACAGACAAAAGCAGGATTATGGTGAGGAGATTTGCAAGACAACAGGATTATGGAAGCTAAAACAAGCAAACATTGAGATTATGTTCAGGAGTGGGCAGGATGGGGTTGGGGGAGGAAGGGGACAGCACGGGAGCAGTAACTCGGCTGTGGTGCTGCTCTGACGCAGTGCTGGTGAGGCAGCAGGAAAGAGGATTTAAGGTATTTTAGGACAAAAGTAAGCAAACTCATTTCTCCCTATAAACTCCTGTGGATGGAAACCTAGTAGATTTGCATTACTGTTGTCAATTTTTGCTTTTTGGGAGCCTGGGAACAAAGAGGTGGAGTGGAGAGGCTGCCTGAACCTGTGAGTCCTGAAAGCCCCCCTGCTCACCAGGGCAGGATAGGCACCAGCTGTCAGCTGATCCGAGCTGAGATCAGCTGTGACCTAATTATTGGCCTCTTAAACCGGCATTATTCCTTTCATTTTCCAGCTCATTGACGTTGTATGGAGAGAGGGTGAAAGAAGGTAGAAAAAAGAGTTATTGATAATCCACTTCCTATGTGTCTGCCACTCAGGCAGGGTCATGGCTGGATGGCCTTCATCAAAGAGAATGAGGGTGGGCTTTTAACCCCTTTTGCTCCCTTGTGGGAGGAAGACAGCTTTGTGCATTTGGGGGAATGGAAGCTTATAAAACAATTTGAAACAAAACATTGGTGTGCTCTGGGTCAGAAAGATCTTGTAGTTCTTGTTTGCTCTGAGAAGAGAGGAAGTGAGCAGTTGATAACCTATGAAAAGAAGGAATGATCAGAAAATCCTTCTTGCCCCTTTTTGCACACAGGCGAGCAGAGGTATGTCTCATGGGCTCATAATCCTATTGCCTGGGGGGACACATTATATGTGTGCATTTTGCAGTATTCAGTAGACAAAGCACTTGCATTGCAAAGGCATGTTTTAGCATTTTTAAGGTTGACATGGGTGTATGAGGATGCTTTGCTTGGGCAGCAGGAAGGTACCAACCCAGTTAGTGACCTTGGATACAAATAACATACCAGCACACATCCTGTCAGTGTACCTGGCTGCTGGTGAGAGCAGATTGGCAGCCTTGATTTAACCATCCAGGAGGTGATACCCACTGTTACTGCCTGTCTTGTGAGCAGTTAAAACAATAAGTTGGAAGAACTGGAGAAGATCCAATGCTGGTGACTACGATGGTACTGGGCTGGGTGTCTGGCACAGCATGGTGGGAGCAGAGGAGCACCAAGGCTTCGCTTTCTGGCTACAGTGGCAGGGCCTGGGGAAGGTAAATATCGTGGCTCTGGCAGGTCAATACAGAAGGAAAGAGGGAGATGGTGGGGGATGAACATTTGTGCAAAACTATCAAGGTTTTCCATACAAATCCACTTTCCAACTGCCAAATCCCTGTGCATCTTCCTCCAATAACTGATAATTCCCACCAATCAAAGTGCCTTCTTGGTGATTAAAGTGTCCAGCTCCCGCTTGCTGATTTCTTACCGACCCAGTCTTTCAGGCTTTTAAACCCTTCTGCAATGCTTGCTAGTTAGCATATGTTCTCCAAGTCTGCCTTTGCCAAAATCCACTCACAAACGCTTCTTTGCTGCTCTATTCAGCAATACAGGTGCCCTGCACTCGCTGCTGTTTCTGACGTTCAGACCTGCTGCTAAAGAAAGGGAGGATGGGGAGAGTGAGCGAGGAGAACTCCCCTATTGTATTATACTCTCTAATCCAGCCAAATTGTTGAGACTGGCTGTAAATTGCTTGGATAATTGACCTTCAGTCTTTCAAAATACACTTCTGGGAGTGAAAAAAATTTTACTTTCTTTTTTTATTTTATTTTTTCCTGTTTGAAGACTCTTGCAGCCTTTCCAAAGCATCTTCTCACAAATTTTAATTAATAACTTAGCCAGTGGTAAGCCGGAGTCTATCACACCTATTACCAGGATGGCAGTGGTACTGGAAGCCCTTATTCCTTCACTTTTGACATCAAAGCTAGCAGCATGGAAGGCAAGGAAAAAACAAACCAGAAAAGATTAGAGCTAAAGTTGAATTGGGATGGTTTTAAAAAGTGATCCCTTTCAAGCCTGATCAAATCTGTTACAGTGATTTATTATTGACTGACTGCTCCTTGCATGTGCAGGGCTGTATGATGCGCACAGCCGCTGCAGTGACTGCCTCCAGAGCCTCAGCTTCTAGGTCAGAGTTGCTGTAAGTCAGGAGGGTGCAGAGGGTGTGAATGTTGTTGGGTGCTAACTGCCTGGAAGGGAGCTCCTGGCATCAGTGTTTCTCTTCTGTCAATACATATGCATCATTCTTCACTGTGGCCCTTTTTGTGATATTTCTGTTACGTCTGTTGCCTATTGCTCATGCCTTAAGGAAGAGTGTAAGTCTCTTGGTAAAGTGACCTGCGTACGTAGGATCTCCTAAGAGGAATGATTAAAAAAAACCCCAAAATAACAAAAGGCCCTTGCATAAGGGATGTGGTGGGAGGTGCATTTCTTTCGTATTGAACAGGAATTCAAGCAGTTAGTATCTATTCCTGAGCTTTTTATTATTAACTAGCAATTTTTGTTTGTAACAGTGAAGGCACCAGTGGTGTTGCTTACCTTCCTTGGGGAGTTTGTAAATTAAATGCTTCTGACACTTAACTGGCTGTAGGAGCTTAGCCAAGTTACTTGCCATCCCCGTGCCTCAGTTTCATGGATAATGGTTTATAAAACTGCTGTGAGATCTTCAGAGTGTGCACCTTGTTAATTCTTCTTGGCTTTTAAGATATATTGAGGAATAATCTAGTAGTTCCGGACTGTGGAGCAACTGAAGAATCTTTTTCCCATTCCCGTTTTGTGACTTACACTGTTTTGGACTTAGGTGAATTATTTTGTTACACAAGGAAAAGAAAGCGAGGATAATGATGCTGCTAAAAAGCATTCTGAGATTCCTAAATGAAAGATGCAGTGTGAGTGCCAAATGGTAGCATTGTTGCAACACATGCTGGAGAAACAGGCAGCCCTGAGTGAGTTCATGTCTTGCTGGGGAAGCCAATATGTTGTGATAGAGTAAACAGTGTCGCACAGTTGGAAGTTCTTGTGTGGCCCTCATGGAACCAGCCAGACTGGCAGTGTGTGAGATGGACCCCTTGAGAAGGAGCCTGGCCTGTGAATACAAGCTGAAATGAGACTTCATTTCTGCATGAGCCTATAGATATTCAGCATGAGTCGATAGACCTACAGCATGAGTCCATAGATATTCCTGGAGGTGTCCTAGGGAGAGGAGAAGGCTTTGAAGGGGGTTGTAGCAGTTGCAGCTTGTCAGGCTGCAGTGCATGGTCTTGGTCCTGACACAGTGCAGCTCCCAAAGGGGTAAACTGTTTGCATAACGAGAAGTCTCCTGAGTCTGTTGCATAGGAGGTGCTATTTATCACCCCAGCTGCACGCAGCAACAACCTCTAATACAATGGAATGATGCCTTAGGCCAGTCTATACATTTATAAGCACATTAATAAATCATCATAAAAATAAAACACATTTATTGCCATTAAAAATTTACGTGAAACATTTGTCATCTGTAAACCCCCTTCTGTCCTCCCCCTTACCCTCTCACTACTACTGACATGGATTAAACACCACAGATAGGGGGTATGGGACAGAGGGTATGTACAACAGGTAAGGATCAGCCAGCAGCCCAAACTGATGCCCGTTTGACAGTTCATCCAGGCATGGGAATAGCTGGTTACCAGCATCTTGTGGTTGGGGATGCTGCACATCCTGGGGGTTTCTGAAAACCAGAGGGAATGGGCTAGGGCACCACCACCCTCATGTTTCCATTTTAGAGGGTAGTGGGGACAGAGACAGGTAATGAGACAGTTGTGGCTGCCCTCGGGAGAAGACTGGGCAACTGGAACATGCAGTGTTTCTGCCTCTGGGCTACTGCAAGACTGGGCTTGCTGAGCTGCGGGGTTAGAGTAGCAGAGGATGATGCAGACCTGCTTCTGAGTGGGCTTGACACCTTGAAAGCAAGATGCCATTTGGCTGGTTGAGTTCCTCAGCCACAAAGCTGTGGTTTCAGGACTTCTGCCACATCCTGCTTGCAGTGATGTTCATGCTAGGTCCTGCATGACTGCCATTTGCTTTGATACCTTCCTTGGTGGCCCTGGGTTGCTGTGTTGGGTGTGGGCAGTCTTGACGTGCTGGCGAGGCATTGTAGGGACTGGGTGTTTCTGAAGTTCTGGGTGACCTTTGATAGGTACCTGATTGCTTTCTGGGTCTTTGGACTCGCTTAAAATTGCAGGCCTTGGGACAGGTCAGAGAGCATGTCTGAGGTGTGACTTCTCACTCACCTGAAAAAGAGGATGAGAACGCTTGTTGTCTGACATTTCCAGACAGATTTCTAGCTGCTTCTGAGCCTGGTAATGTAAACTAATGGATTCCTCATTAGTTTTTGAGGCTGCGACTGGCATAGCAAAGGTTTTGTACTGGCTTTAACAGCAGTCCCTCATTTGTTTCCTCAAACTGTTGTTGTTTTATGAGGGAAGCCGCCTGGGAGTTACAAGTCTCCCAAAGAATCCAGCTGTGATTTATGAATTGGCCATCAACAGTTATTATGCCAGCCACTGCATGCATCCATTCTAATAAATTTCCTGCACCTTCCTTAGCAGCTTGTTTTACTCCCGTTTATTGATACCATGGTCTTAACAAAAGCAGCACATCAATTACAGTAATTGCATTCAGTGCTGCTGGAGATGTGGTCTGGGGACAGGTTGTGGAGCCTGGGTGGGGGATTAAGGGCTATTGAGAGGACCTAAAGAGAGGAGAGTAGAGGTGGAGTTGATGCCCAGGTGGATTTCCCTTGGTGCTTTGTATCCTTTTAATGTCTGTCTAAGAAAGAGAAGGGGGTGCGATCATTGCAAATGTGGCCCACATGAATCTTGCCTGCTGGGCTATCCCAGCTGTACATTATTTTAAAATGTGAGATATTAGTCAGGGTTTTGTACAATTTCTAATTGTCTTATTTATCCATTTTATTTTAAAAAGTCGTTTAGTGATTGAAGCAGTGAATGTGGATTTGATGGATGGATTATTCAGTGGATAAGGAACTGTCTGGATGACCGCATCCAAAGAGTTGCAGTCAATGTCTCAATGTCCAAATGGAGATGAGTAACAAGTGGTGTCTCTTGGACATGTGTATTGGGACTGGGACTGTTCAATATCTTTTTTTAATTATACAGACAGTAGGATTGAGTGCACTCTCAGCTGCTTTGCAGATGACACCAAGCTGAGTGGTGTAGTTGATTTGCTAGAGGGAAGGGATGTCTTGCAGAGGGACCTTGATAGGCTTGAGGAGTGGGCCCATGTGAACCTCATGAAGTTCAAACAGGCCAAGTGCAAGGTCCTGCACCTGGGTTGAGGCAATGCCCAATATCAATACCAACTGAGGGAGGGATGGATGGATTAAGAACAGCCCTGGGGAGAAGGATTTGGGATACTGCTAGATGAAAAATTTGATATGGATTAAGAGAAGTGTAGCCAAGAAATTAAGGGAAGCAATTCTCCTCCTCTGTTCTGCTCTGATGAGACCCCACGTGAAGTACTTCATCAAGGTCTGAGCTCCCAATATGAGACAGACATGAATCTGTTAGGGCAGGTCCAGAGGAGGGCCATGAACACAGAGGGCTGGAACACCTCTCCTATGAAAAAAAGGCTGAGAGAATTGTGGTTCTTCAGCTTGAAGAAAAAGGGGAGACCTTTCACCTTTCAGTACTTAAAGGCAGCTTATGAGAAAGATGGAGAGAGAATTTCTACCAGTGACAGGACAAGGGGTAACAGTTTTAAACTAAAAGAGGGTATATTTAGAGAACTTTTTAGATTTTTTTTTTTAGGTATAAAATTTTAATTTTTTAGATGTAAAGAATAATTTTTTTATGGTGAGGGTGGTGAGATGCTGGAAGAGGTTTCCCAGAGAAGTTGTGGATGCTCCATCATTAGAACTATTCAAGGTCAGGTTGGATGGGGCTTTAAGCAACCTTATCTAGTGGAAGATGTCCCTGGCCATGGCAGGGGCATTTGGCCAGATGGTATTTAAAGGTCCCTTCCAACCCAAAAGGTTCTATCATTCTATGATACCTGAGGAGCAGGTCTTCCAGCTCTCCATTCTGGTTCAGGGAAGGAGTTTGTGCATTAGTGTTTAAAGTAAAGGATTTGGACACACAGCTGCTGGTTCTGTTACTGGGTCACTCTGATCTCAGGCAAGCCCATTAACCAGTTGCTCAGTTTTCTTGCACTCAAGTAGGGTAAGGCTGGTATTCCCCAACTTTGTAGAGCCTATTGAGACTTCCTGGTTGATGCTGATTAAGTTCTAGTCTCTTTACTACTTGTTTTTTTCAAACAGGATAAAGTTTTGTGAAATGTGTATGTTTTTGTGCTATATCTCTAAGTAGCAGAGCTAAAAGGTCCATATCCGGTATCACCGGTGTGGAATGACTGTTGGGATTTGTGTGTCCCTATTTGACGTTTGATACCAAATTTGCAGAAGATAATTGTGTATCTGCATTACTTAGGGTTCTTTTTCAGATGAAGAATTGCATATAATTAATTGGGCATAGATGATTAATTGGCACTTGCTCTGAGCTTTGTTCACCTTCCTAAAGTAGAAGTTTTGCTTCATGTGTATGAGAGTTATTTCTTATTTGTGCCTTTCTTTTAACAGTAGTCATTAAAGGATTCTTTAGAGAAAGATATGGCTGTGCTGGTGTTTCATCAGGTTTACTTCTTGACTGGAAGTGGTGCTGGTATAATTTGAGATGTATCAGTGTGTTTTTTGCTCCATTTTTTCCAAACCAGGGGTCTTGTCTTATTGAAATTGCTTCTAACTATGGATGTGAGTAAAGGTTGGATTTGTCACTTCTTTTCTTTCATTAGTCATTATGGGAAATAGCAAATATACCAGCGCAGCACTGTTCACACATTGGTGTCAAACTACATTTAGGATTCCAGCTCGTATGTCCATGAGCTGAGTTTTTCATTATACTCTTTCTATGCTATTACCTTATTACTTTATATTATTACCTTCCCTTGCATACAGTAGTTTCCATATGCTTTCTTGTTGGCTATTAGTCTTCTGTCCCCCACCTGCCATGTGTTTCTTTGTTACTTATCTGTGTGCTAAGCATGCACAAAGGCTGCCGTTAGCTTTGGCTGTTTGGTGTGTGCATTAAGGGGTGTGTCTTCAAAGGCTGAACGCTTTCTAGTCCGCACGTCCTTACTGTGTGAGAGCCCTTCCTTGGCTGACAGAAGTGACACTGCCCTGGTTCCTGTGTCCTTAGCCCTGAGCTGTTGCTCGTTTCAGTTAAAATTTCTAGCATCCTGCTGTAAGAGTAAACCACATTCCCCAGATCGCCGTGCGCCTTCCCTAGCACTCAGTTATAGCGAAGTTAGATCACAGCTGAGATAAGTTTGCCGGAGCTCAGCACCCTGTAGCATTGCACAGTCCCTGTAGTAGATCTGTGTGCATAAGTCAAGCGTGGGATAACAGGAGGCTGCAAATGGGATTCCAGCTCACTAATGGAGATGTGAGGAGGGGGGACAAGAGAAGCAGAAGATGCTACAGGAATTTAAAAACTTTACACGCACACATACTCACACATAAGTACATACATACAAAAATCTTTTTGATATTAGGGTTGTGAAAACCTTTGGGCTGGGTTAACCCTGCTATACAGTGAGCCTAAATGCTCTTTGTTTTGCAGTGATACTGTTATTCCTCCAGGTGACTGAATTAATAGTGATATTCCTTTCTGGATTAGAGCCCCAGCACTACAACCATAGCCCTTCTGCTTTTATTCTTTTTTCCTGGATTTATTCCCAGTTTTGTCTATGAAATGATCATTTAGTACATGAGCAATATGCTGATTGTCCCCTTACGGTTATTGCATTTTCTGCTCATAAATCAGGAATTAATTTGTCTTTTTTGGGTCCCTTGGTCCCTTTCTGCTTAATAACCAAGTATATTTGCTCTGTGTTATCTAATGAAAAATAAGAATAATAGATAGTGAAAAGTGATGTCCCCAGCAACCTCTCATCCCCCTTGGAACCTGGGGGACCCTCTTTTTCTCCTTTTTCCATCCTGGAGACCCACTTGCGTCTGTCACTTGCTGATAAGGGACTCCTGTGCTGTTTGGTAGTTAAGAGATAGGCCAGGGCTGGAGGGGAGGAGGGCTTAGTTGTCAGTCACCGGGGATCCCTCTGCAGCCCTGCCACTAAATTGTTCTATGACCTTCACCTCCTTGCATAGCAGAATAATTGAAATCAGATATAAAATAACTCTAACCGCTCCAGTCAGTCCGTTTAACTGCCAGTTCAATTTCACATTGCTGCGCTGTAATGCATATGCATTTTGCTTTGTTAAGTTTGAAATGTCTTAAGTGCTTTTCTTTTTGTGAAGCCTAGTAGAAGTCCGTGTTGGGGAGATTACAGCAAATGTGTACTGCAGGAGCAGCGTAAAGGGCATGGTTCTTTCATCCCCAGTACTGTTTGTTTTGGAGATTACCAGCCGGAGATGCTCCTGCTGCATGAAGCACACTCTTTTCTTTCCCTTGAGCAAAGCGACTCTTCATGCAGCATTCGTGTCCCTGGCCGATCCAGGGCACGGAGAGCTGGGTGGCTTGATTCTGAGCTCATTTTCCTGGGTCTTGCTCCTTTACCCTCACTGCTGTTACTTTAGAGAGAAGAATTCAGCCCCAGAACTGTAAATCCTGGATGGTCTCCAGCAAGGTAGGGCAGAGGAAAAAAAAATCCTGAATTTTGAAGCTTTCTGTTTGAAGCTTCTCAGGGGGAGCAGTTCTCTTCAGGAAGGTGAAGGAAAGTACATAGCTGCACAAGGAGGGAATGCACCCAACACCAGGTTGCTCAGGAATGGTGATGGTAAGTGCAGTTTGGGATGCAAATGCTGGAATTGCTGGCAGGTAAATCCCCAAACGCAGCTACCGAGGGCAACAGCTTTGTGGAAAACTCATTGCTGTTGCCCTCGCTTCTGCAAGCGTTTTCCCTCCTCTTGAAAATAATCGGTCCTTTGGAGAAATATTTTTTTTTCAGGAGGGTGAAAGATGGGGAGAGCCCTACTGACTCTTTTCATGCTGGGTTCCTGTGCTGATACAGAAGCCCTGGCAGATGAGAGGCCAGCAGGGATCCTTTTTGTGTGTGAGGCTGTGTTTGCCAGAAAACATTTAATGCTGGGAATGCAGGGCTGGTTTCTGTGTTTTCGGGGCATGTTTGACATTTGTTTCTTGCTGTGTCATCTCCAGTCCCTTTTAGAAGGTTTGAAATTTCCAGGTTGGTGGAGTGCGTGGTGGGCTACAGGAGCTAAGTGGTTAACTCTGCAGTGGTCTGGGTTGTCCTTGCTAGCCAGAGAGGAAGAAAAAAGCCAACAGCCTAAACTATTAGGAAACAGTTGTGAAATTCCCAGTCAAGCTTGCTTCCTCCTATGTCCATGAACATCTTTGAGCTCTCAGAAGTCGTCTCACCCACTGACTACTCTTTCCCCCCAAAGAGGTGGCTGTTGCAGCCTTGTCTGTGCCGTGTTGGGGATGGGGAGGGTGGAGGGAGGAGAGAGGCACAGAACAGAGCCCTGTTTCCCCTCTTGCTGGAGGGCATTATTGTCTAATAGGCAGTTTAGTCAGATGTTTGCTAGATGAGAGTCGGGGGATCTTGCGGTCTCTAGGGAGAATTCATTGAAAGCTGGAGACTATAAAAATGGCCCCAAGCGAGTGAGTTTCTAGAGATAACACTGTCAGTTTTATTGGGAAATTAAAAATTAAAAGGCAGATAGATCATGCTGCTTAAATATACCCTGCCATTTGTCCCTCTTGGCCTTATAGACAATTTAAAGAGAAAATACTAAACCATAAAATCTACCCAAAGAGCCTTTCACAATATTTGTTTAAGGTCTGTATTTCAGTAGCTGTGGACACCTATCCTTTGTTCCTGGTTCATTCAGTTGTTGATCTATTTTCGGTAGTAGTTCAAGATATTGTTTTGCCTTAGCATCAAAGGATAAGGCAATATATCCAGCACTTACATTATTTACATCTGTGTGTTTTTCTGAGGGGTAAACCTAGTTGTTACTTTAATGCAAACTTGGTGCTATTTTTCAGTGTGGAAGCTGGAATAAACAAACAGAATGATAGAATGCATCTAAATCATGGAGGTATATGCTTAAACTTGAAACATGATTTTGTAGCTAATATTTATAGTTAGCGTTAGGTAGCCCTGGCAAGCCCCAGCCACCTGGCAACTTGTGAATCTGGATTTTTGAAATGTGGGTGTAATTAAGTTAGTCTTTGCATCAGATTTTGCTCCTGTAGGATGCAAATTGCATGATCTGTCTTGAAGCAATGAAGTTTGGAGCAGTTTTCAAACTAGCAGATATTTGGAAATTATTAAACATGCATATGTTATGTATGGGAAGGGCCTCAGTACATTTAGGGAGACAGGAGAACTGGAAACTGATTTGGTTTAAAAATAGTATTTGTTTAGGGAATGTTCATAGGTTTGTAAGGAAATGCCTCATACAGAGCCAAAATAATAATAAAATAATCATGCCATGCATGCAGGAAGCATCCTGACTGCTTGTTGGCTGCAGTCACCTTTCACAGTGTTAGGAGTTGCTTTTGCGAGTGATACAGAAGCTCCCCCGTATACACTGTGTGGTATTTTTCAGGTCCCAGACCAAGTCTCTTTTCCAACTTAACTATTTCTCAGGCAATAACAGCGTTGTGCTGCAGGAAGATGACAATGAGGATAATCCCAATTGGACACCGTCTCGTGTGGTGACAGTGACCAAGCATGTCAGCTTGGAGAGGACTGGGGAGGACAGACTTATTCCTCTCCCTCCAGCCCAGCTCCCTGCCCTCCTTCAGCAGTGCCCAGACTGCTGCTGTCTCACAGCCTCTCTTACGCAGGACAACACAATTACCCCGTGCTTACAGCCTTATGGGATTTTTTGTTTGCTGGCAGGGAAAGTGCTGATTCTGTTTTATGTGGCAGAAGAAAAATACCTTATTTAAAAAAGCAACTATTTTTGTTATAAACAAACCTGTCATGCTCAAACAAGCAATGGTCTCACTAAATCCCTCCACTAGTTGCCTGCTGGAGGCCACAGGGAGAGGGTGTCAAGATTCAGGGGTATTAGCCGTCAGAAAATTATCCAGTATTTTAAGTGGTAATGCCTTAAAATATCTTGTGTCAAACCTAAAAGAAGTTAGCCTGACTGGCTTAGTGGTCCCTTCTGACTCTGACAGCTATATGTCCTGTCCTTGCTGCTCTTTGATGGCATAATATTACGTCACCAGTAACGAACTGGAGTATTTCAAAATCTGAGTGTCACTGCTAGGAAAGGCAGTTATGTCATTATCCCTATTTTGAAAGTGAGACATGAGAGTTAAGATGACATAGCAGGAGTTTTGGGGTAGCTGTGAGACATGGGACAGAATCCAGACCTCCTTGTTCCCAGGCATTTAGGGTCCTTTGTTTTTGTGCTCTTGTGGTAATAACTTAAAAATCATCTACGGCAAAGGAGGCAAAATTGTTGTTTTCCATCCTTGATGCAAGGAGGAATGGTGAATAGGCTGTCACTGCTGTATGACCGGGAGGTGCAGTAACTCTGTGTCTGTGTAGGACAGGCTTTAAGTCATGGCTGTGTGTTGCATCAGGGGTACTATACCTAACCCTATATCTGAATTAGTTTCTCTTTTCTGCCTCAGAAGAAAATGGTTACCATAAACATGATTATAGCTGGCTTAAAAAAAAAAAAAATCACCACTACATAGAGCAGGTAGACTGAGAGAGTTCATGCCTCTGGTGCTGTGTGGAGCTGGCCCTGCCTGGCTGCAAGGGAGAGGGAGGAAGAAGTTAGGCCCATACCCACAGAGATGTGTGTCATCTCACTGCTACCACGTGCTGCAAGTCCCAAAGAGGTACATGAAAGCCAGATGCCTGCATCTTTGTAGAAATTTGAGCCAAGATCTGCAAATTCATTACTATGTATCCCTAGGTGCAAAAGTTGTGTTTCTTCCTGTTTTTAAAAGCCCTTTCTACACTGATTTCAGTAGGTTACCCTCAGCTAGCACTGAACTGTGTGTAATATGCTATTTTTTTTAATATTGAGATTAGTAATAGTGAGTCTTGGCTTGCTTAATACTTATGGAGAAGATTATTTGATTTTTACAATCTGGAAAGATAGTCTTGGGTGGTTTTGTTTAGGAGAAGGGAAAAATAAATAGAGCAAACAAAACGTTAGAAAATATCTTATCTTGTTTATAAGCAAATAAACATAATAGCAGAACACTGTGAATAGAAAAGTAGTTTCTTTCTATCTCCCAGCTCCATAATCTGAGGACAATGGAGGACTTCAGAGGAGAAACAAAAGTATCTTGCGCTAGTAAACATGAATAGCAGTATGGGTAAATAGTTAAAATATTGGACTGGAGCTAGAGAAAAAGTTCTTATTTTTATTCCATTGCAGATACATGGTATGACCTTGGGGAAATCCACTGTCATGTCATGTGCCTTGGCTTCCCAGTCTCTAAAGAAGGGCATTTGCCCAAGCGGAACAAAACCAAAACTTTGTGAGACTTCACTCATTTATGTTTGTAAATTATTTTGAAGTCATGGGATGGCAAGATTATAGAGGAAGAGAGGTTTTTGTTTGTTTTTTTTTTTTACAAATACCTGGAGGTAACCTCTGAAGCACATTGTGGAAGGATGCTATTAGAGCACAATTTGTGACAGTACTGTCTTGTACAGCACTTGGAAATGTGTGATGACTATGTGCGTACTTCACAGCTGTGGTCATAGAAAGTTAATTTCAGGCCCTAACAAGCATGAGAAAGTTCCATTACATTTACAATTAAATGCTGGTACACTTTTATTTCTTTGTCTGTAAGAAATTGTCAGTATCAAACAGGCTAATCTGGAAAGAATGATGAAGCATTGATCTTTCAGGCCTTACCAAATATGCAGACTAAAGTTGGGTGGGATGGAAGGGTTTCCTTATTAATGAACAGTAGCAGAGGTTTGTTTGTGTTTCTGCTATGACCAAGACAGATCATCTCTTTTCTGTTTTAATCAGAACAGTAAAAACCTTACCTGAAACAAGCATCTGAAAATTTAGTGCAGGGGAACCTTCTGCTAAATGGAGCCAGACTGGGGAAGGATTTTTGCTGGAATGAGCACATGGACTATCCAAGTGCAGCTCGGTGCTGCTGGATCAGGACCTGTAATTCCTTTGCTTGTTTCTTTTAGTGCATGAGATGCTGCAATTTACTTTTTCTTTCCTATGTTAGCATTGCCCTCTACTGGATGAAATCAAAACTGCCCACCTGTGTTGCAAACCTGAGATTGTTAGCAGGTAATACATCATCTCCTCTTGCTGCTCTTTTGGGCCTTGGGCTGACAGAGCAGGGAGATCAGAAGCCAGCCCCACCATCGACAGGAGTGATGGCTGGCCAGGGTATCCAGATTTGGGCTCCTAAACAGCTGTATGTTTGCTGTGCAACCAACACACTTCCCGAGTGGTGGCAGCTCGGGCTACATGAGGAATTGTACTTATTTCTCAAGGGTAACATTGCTCTTGTGCAGTGAGGAGAGCAACTTACAGCTGGTTAGAGCGAGATTTGGCAAGTGAGGCTGCTTGGGCTGAGTCAGAGGCTTAGGATGAAACAGGTCCTCGGTGGCCAAGTTTGAAGAAGGAGAGCTGCTGAGAGCAGTGCAAGCTGATGAGACGCCTGAATGTTATCTCCTACAGCAGCCTTGCTTTCGGGACCTCATCAGGGACCTTAGGGTGAGATGTCTCAATCTCTTGGAAGAGTTAACACTGGGCTTATGTAGCTTAAACGTGAGTTGCTACACAGATGATCGCTCTTAACTCATCACTAACCTAGTGGAAGATGTCAAAAAGCCTACATCTCCAGTGCTGGGATGAGCCAGCTTTGCATGCAGACCAAACCCAAATGTTACAGCCTGCAGTATGGAAGCAACTAACTAGTTCTGGCCTGAGGGGCTTGGAGCTTCCAGAAAACAAAGAAAGGAGAGACAGGAGACCAGCAACTCCACAGAGTTCAACCTAGAAAGGTGTTCAAGATTAACTACAACTTTCAGATGAAAGTCTGTGTTCCTAAATTCTAGAACATTTTTGCAAACATGCACGTTTGGTATTTTATCTCTTGGAAATCTGCCTTGTAGGTGTTCACTGGGGCTGATGCCTTACTTTGCTTGTTGTGGCCCATAGCTGTAAGGGAAAAGAAACAAAGGAGGAGTCCAGAGAAGGAGTCAGAGGCTGAGTTTATTCAGTGAAAAGCACATTCGGTTACGTTTCTGTACAAGGTGAAGACTCATCGTGGTCCCTCAGTGAATATACTTAGTGTGGGCAACATTCTTTTTCTGATGTTTCAGTTGTAGGAACCTCAGTACTCCTGCCTGTGCCCTGTGCAGGCTGTTTGGTGTGTCTACAGGAGATGGTACAGCAAAGCTTTGCATCACCCCAGGCTAGCGTTTGGGCAAGCAACCTCTACAGAGTTTCTCAGAGCAACTCTGTGGGCAGCATCCATAATAATTATGTTTAGCAAACTGCTCTGTCTGCTCACTGCTGGCCAAGCACCAGTTCCTCGTAGCGCCGTGCGTGCTTGTACAGATCCCCGGGTAGGGAATACCCTTGGTTTTACAAAAGTGCAGAGGATTTGCCTGTATTAGTTTAGGAGAATGCAACGTTTACTTTTACAAGTCACCAAATCACTAGAACATAAAGACAATGTACATTCGCATTTTAATTTAATATTAGTTTTCTGTCATTTTGGCGTTTGGTAGCCTGGAGATTTGGGTGATGTGTGTTACCAGTGCCCCCTCCCGGATGAGACCAGGCTCGTTCACAGCTGCCTGGCTCTTCAGTGCTTCCCCCGAAGTGCAACCATGCTGAGCCATTGCTTGTGGAAAAACCTCAGCTTCTGCTTTCTCTGCTTGTTGTCAGGTGACCCTGCCACACAGTGGCACCATCCCAGGAATGATCGTTTTGATCAAGAGGGAATTTTCTTAAGTGCGAGTCTTTTAATTTGTCCTCCTGTGTAGAGGAGACAAGCCAAGTGTCTGCTGCATTTATTCTGCTTTTGCTACTCACAAACTAGGTAATAAAAAGGCCAAACAGTGCCTCACGTGATAAGAAAATCTGGAAGTGTCGTAATTCTTAACTCTCTAAGGAAAAAGAGACTTACTTTCCTATGATAGATAATGCTTCATAAAATGTGCTGTGTGCCTCTGCTCTCTGGGCAGTGAAATCCAGGCACAGGGAGAGGAATTGGCTTTTCCAGATCTACCAGCAGATCTGTGGGAACAGACCTGGGCTCCTCTTTTCCTCCTCTGTGCCCTATAGACTGAATCCTGCTGCTTCAACTTAGCAAAAACTCCCAAACAGAATGATAACAGAGATGGTTGGGATGTTGTCACAGGTTTGAGTTTGTCAAATCCTGTTCTCATTCCTAATTACCATGTAATTTGCAGCCTGTTACAGCTCTGTCTTTGCCTGTGCCAGATGAATACTTGTCCCTATATGTCTCTCCTGTCCTCCTCTCTCTCCTGTTCCCTCTCTGTAGGATGTATTTTTTTATTAGGATTTGGTTGCTTTTCATCGGCAGTAATAACTCCTGTCCTGGCATGACAGCTGTTGAGCTGAAGTCTTTGTTTCCCTTGATAGGTGCCCAGATTGGGTTGTTTGCTGTTTGTTGTGTTTGGACAAATTTTATTTCTTGCATGTCTTACTGTTCAATAAATTGCAGCCACAGATTTCTGTCTTTAACAGGGCAATAAAGAATCCTTCACTCTCTGCAAGGCTATCTCCCATCATGGTCTCCTGTGGAAAATCTTTAGAGCTTATATGTGCATCATGCCTCAGAGGGAGCTATCAAACAAGACTTGGGGCTGTACTCTGAAGGGGTTTATTAACCTGACTGATGTGAAGGAAGACTGCAAGGTACTAAGGGACTTAACTACTGTGGGTGGAGAGCCTCTTTAGATAAGAACTGCTTATGGAAGGACAGTTCAGCAACAGGCTGATAAAGTTCCAACCATTTCATTCCCCTGTGAGTAATGGAACAACAAAAAATTGCCGCAGGAAAGTTCAGTTATTATTATGGCCTAGGTTTCAGGAGCTGATTCTGGGGATCCTGCTTCAGGAGGACAGTTTATGGTTCAGTAGGTTATTTAGAGCTGTTCATTGAAGTGCTCCCCTTGAGCTGTAAATAAGCCCTGCATCTGACAGCTGGAAAGTAATAGTAGTGGGGGCAGATGAGAATTTCCTGGGGAATCCCTGGCATGCTTGCCAGCCTTAGATGAGGTGTCTGTATATATATACCCACATATATAACTTTCTTGTAATAATGGAGACTGTGGTTTTTTCAATGTGTCTTCTGTGGTATCTGATCTACCAGCAGATGGGAGTCTGTCAGCACAGCTCCTGCCATGGTGGTTAAAAGCAGATGAGTGCAGATGAGTCTTGGGGATACTTACTTCCCTTTCATCATAACAGGTCATAGGAGTCAACATCCGTATTATCGAAGTGACTGGCTGTTTTCCTGTGTTTGCCAATTGCTGTTTCATTTTCTGTTCTATGTTAGTGGAGTTCAGGAACCATACTCTCCTGTCAAATGCGTTGTTCTTTTTTATTTTTATTTTTCATTTTATTTTATCTTTTCTCTATTTTATTTCAATTTCCTTTTTTTTTTTTTTTCATTCTTTTGTTTTCTTTTTCCTTTTACTTCCTGCCGCATGTAGTAAAAGAAAAGCTCCCTGGAGAATACAATGCAGATTATCAGCAGAGATGTAGATAAGCTAATGGACTGCTTCATCTCTGAGGTGCTGGTGCCGGGCTTCACAGGCTTTGTTAGTTCATTAAATGCAAGCTTGCACTTCCAATGTTTTGTGCATTGCTGTGTAGTTCAGCAGTTGGCGGATGCTCAGGTTTCAGGTGCCTGAACTGCGCTAATAGCAGGGATGGTTAAGTTCAAGATTGAGAGGTGTAGGGGAGAGCTCAATTATCAAAGGCTCAAAGAATGGGTCAGGTTTGGGTGTGTTGGCAAAGCACTTTCCAGAGCTCTAAGTTCAAAACAAAATGGCCTTTCGCTGTGCTGATCTCATTTACTTTCCTCTAATTGGTCCCCCATCAGCTTCCCTACCAAAACATATCTTCAGAAATTCTGCTTACTTTGACTATCATAGTTTTATATTGAGACCATCGTTGCATTCCTGCCTTGTAAAAAGCTGCTGCTTGCCTCTAACACAGATTTCATTCTTAAAGGAAAGATGCCTCTAATTTATATTTTTCCATTAGAAGGAATAACTTCTTGGGTAGTCAGGGGGAACTATTCCATGTCCCCACAAGAGAGCTGAATTCACTTTTGCTGCATCTAGATATTTGTGCTGCTGTGTCTACTTCTAGTTTATTTTCCGCTGTCTTTGCTTACCCCCCCTGCCCCCCAAGTTTGTTTTGTACTTTTTCCATCAGAATGAGAGACTGGGACAAGGCTGCAGTGGCTACTTGCATCCACTCCATCCCATTGCTGTAGGAGAGAGAGCAGAGGCATCTTCCCTGTCATCTGTCTCTGATTTGCAGGAGTAACAGGGCTGTGTCCAGACCTGGGAGTGCTGTACGGGCTGTCCTGCTGTGCATGGTAGTGCGGGCGCTAACGAGGAAACTTTGTTCACATTGGGGATGGGGCACATGCACACCATTAGCAGGGGCTGGGTCTTTTCCTTTATAGAATCATAGAATCATCTAGTCCAACCATCAACCTAACTCTGATTAAAAAAAAAAAAAAACCACCAAAAGAAAACCATACAAAAAGCCCCTCACATTACTAAACTATGTCTCTAAGCACTATGTCAACCCATCTTTTGAAAACCTCCAGGGATGGTGCCTCAACCATTTCCCTGGGCAGCCCATTCCAGTGCTTAATAACCCTCTCAGTATAAAAATTTTTCTTAATATCCAATCTGAACCTCCCCTGGTGCAACTTGAGGCCATTTCCTCTTGTCCTGTTGCCTGTGACTTGGGAGAAGAGACCAATCCCCACTTGTCTGCAGCCTCCTTGCAGGTAGTTTCACGTCTTCCCTCAGCCTCCTTTTCTCCAGGCTGAACAACCCCAGCTTCCCTCAGTCTTTCCTTGTAAGACTTACTCTCCAGACCCCTCACCAGCTTTGTTGCCCTTTTTTGGACCCGCTCCAGCACCTCAACATTTTTTTTTGTGGTGATGTTGGAAGCACGTTGGAAGAGAAGCGTGTGTCTGGCTGAGGCCTCTGATTGCAATGGGCAGGGTTTCTCCTGCCCCCAGCCAGGTGCCTGGCCTGTCAGAGCAAATTGAGCACAGGCTGGCGTGAAGGGTTGGAAGGGGAAGCCAAGGTTTGTGGACATGCAACCACATAACCCCGTCGCTGGGACCGAAGAGAAAACCCTAGGGCTGATCGAGGGAGACCATGGCACCCGGTTAATCTTCATCCTGTGGGGAAAGGCCAACCGGCAGGAGCTTTAGTGAAGAGGTGAGAAAGCAGAGGTGATGTGCAGGGCTGAGGTGATACACGGATGTTTTGAATCGTTGTGGTAAACGGCTGAATCCCTTCCTACAAGGGATGGGCCTAGGCCAAGTTTGCTGACTGTGGAGACCTTTTGAGATGTGTTTTACCTCCAGATTTAAGCAAGAATATAATAACCCATTTCTCTAATATCAGCCTTTGTTCTTCTGGCCTGTGTAGATGCAGTCTGTGGAGAAGCCTGGAAATGGGCCCATGGGGAAGTCCCGGAGCTGCTGGCTCCTTAGGCCCAAGGCTTCTCTGGGAGTGACAGGGGCGTCCTGTGCTTCCCCTGCGCTGCTTCTTTAGGGTCCTTGGGTGTTGCAGCCTGTCAGTCCATACCACAAGCATTGCTCTTGTGAAGTAAGGGTGAAAAGAACATATGTGTATGAGGAAATAACTGAGGTTCTGACCTTGGAGCAGGAAGCGAAGAAAGAACTGAGAAGCGATGGGATTGAATACCAAAGTTAATCTCCTTCCTTTCTAATAGCTTTGCACAGTGCCTGTCACCAGGCCCAACGGAGATTTATAGCTTCCCTTGCATTATTGGTTTACTTTGCTATTTAGAATCTAAACAAGGCTGGGGAAGGTATGTGGCACTTTTCCCTATTGCTGGCAAGCTTGTATCAATCAATTTAATTGAAGTTCTTGATAGAACCATTTACGTCAGGTAGTTTCCCTTTCCTTTCTTACCTTTTCCTTTACTGGGACTAATAATTATGTTCTCAGTGTCAATTTGGGGAGGCTAAATCTAGGGATGGATCCTGAAGGCAGTCCTGGGGTTAGGTGGCTGTTGCTGCTGGTCCTGGGCAAAGCTGCTTTTTGCATTTGGCATGTAAATGCCTTATCTACACAAGAAAGGCTTGGTGGTGATTTATGACTTCAGCTAAACTGTAGCCTCTACTGAACGTGCAAACAAGGATCTGCTTGTATTTGCTTTTAGACACAAAGCAAAAAAAGCAGGCTTTAGAAGAGAAAGTGAAGAGATGGTGGCCTGGAGGGTACACTGTGAGGAGGACCATATGTGACCTGAACTGCAGATCAGTTTGGAAAGGATAAGGAACAGTCATGAGAAGTTCAGAGGTGGTATCCAGAGCGAAGTATGGTGTGTCTAAACACAAGTGCTCTCCATAAGATGGAAACCTTCCCTTCCAGAGCTTATGGCTTAGTATATTAGAGGTCTGCCACCTGTGGTGATAGCTAGACGTGATTTGCCATCCCTGCGCACATGCATATGTACTGTTATGGAGTCAATGTTTGACTTTATAGTTAATTTCAACTGCCAGTGTTTCTAGACTGGTTTGGGTTTGTTTCATGGGCCCTGTAAAACTGGTGGAATGATTTATTTTGAATTGAGTTGGGTGGATTATTATTTAGTCCGTTTAATTATTTAATTAATTTAGCCATTTTTACAGCATGTGAATAACATACAAACTTCATCTGTTATGAGTTGATTCATAATTGTTTGGAAAAGATTAAGTTTATTTCAGCCTATAGGATATGCACAGTTGTTCACTTAGACTCTGTGTTATCCATAGTGTGGCTGGTCCTATGAATAGCAAAATGTTTCATGCTGTGATTTTGAATGTCTGTGGGTCTGTATTGACAAGTTAAGCAAACACCAAACATGCATAATCTGTGGATACATTTCCTAGCTTGGCAGCGGGGGTGCTAAGTATATAGTGATCTTTTCCCAACAATTACAGCTGTAAGCCCACCTAGAAGACTATTGGGAAAAAACCTGTGGATAAATGCTTTTAGTATATAAGAACAGTAGAGCCCAAACTGAAAAAATTCAAGGTAGGAGAGTGAAGAAGAGTATTGTATAGCTTGATGAGAGTTCTTCAGTGGATGCTGGTGGGCTCTTCAGCTATC
This sequence comes from Calidris pugnax, assembly GCF_001431845.1. Classification (NCBI taxonomy): domain Eukaryota; kingdom Metazoa; phylum Chordata; class Aves; order Charadriiformes; family Scolopacidae; genus Calidris; species Calidris pugnax. The sequence goes on along the minus strand of NW_015090839.1, from coordinate 3,604,566 downwards.
TCTAAATGACTTGAAGGAGAGGTGAGGTGTAACAAACAAGTGAAGCTGTCACGGGAACAGCAGATTTCTGGGTAGTAGCATGTTTGGAAAAAAGTGTTATATTTCTGTGCTTGGCAGTAGTCTTGTCCGTTTGGGACCTACGTTCTCCCCAGCACATGGCATTCCTGCTTGTCACCCACCCGAGTGCATCTTCTATCAGGACTTAAGGTTTTTGGTATGTCCTTGTCCAGCTCCATAGTCCTCCTGCTTCTTCTAGCCTAAGCCTACCCTACTTAAGAGGACCCTTCCACACTTCTAGAAACTTCCCCTACTTAGCTTCAGGCAGGTCCATCCCATGACATTAATCGTCTCTTTGGAACGTAAAATGATTGAGAGACAAATACTGAGGGAGAGAGAAGAGGAGGGAGAGAGGAAATAAGGACGTGGAGTATTGGTAGTGGGGAGGAGGAGTCGGGATACTTGTTCCTGATTATGTTTGAAGAGGAATCGTGAGTCTGATGATCTTTGCATTCTCAAGGCTTCTAATCTGCTTGCTCTAATCCTCTTACAGCATCTGCTCTATTGGACTTTTATCTGATCTCTCTGTCTCTCAAACAATCTGTCGAAGCTTCCCACGTTGGAGCCACTTTTGTCCCTTCCCTAGGGACCTATCTGATATCCTCTTGCCCAAATGGGGTCAATGGATTCGGTTTATTTTGGGGTCCTTGAGTCTAGTATGAAATCATCTAAGGCATGCCTTGGCTATTGCTTTGAGTCATCTAATTGGGTACAGCACCGGCAGTGGGAGCTGTGGGACTCCTAGTTGTTTCTGCAATATAACAAAATTTACACTTGTGGTAAACCAAATTGTGGAGAGTTGAAACGGCAAAGAATGACCTGGGAGTGTGATAGATCATTTGGTGTTTGATTTTTTTGAATTTTTTTTTTTGAATTTTTTTTCTTCAGTGGTGGCTAAAACCAAATTAACAGCTTTGGAGTGAGTTTGTGGTTTGGCTTAGGCTTCCCTGTGTATTAAACCATATAATGTAATTAGAGTGGCCTAACTAACCTAATTCCCAAATTCAAACTCTCTGGCAGAAAGAATCATCAATGACTAGTAAAACACAGTATCATCATGTCAAGAACTGAACTTCTGTGTTTTGAGCTGGAGAGCTTTTGAAGGGAACCTCCAACAGCATCTGTAGTGAACCTCTCCAAAGAGAAGAGGAGCACATTATAACTTTTAGGACCTGCATGTCTTCCTGCTGTGCAGAGTAAAGAGTTATTAGCAGACTCCTGGAGATTTTAGGCTGCAAATATCATATCCCATATGGTGCCTACAACTCAGTCTCAATTACAGGGTAAAATCAGGCCAGGTAGAAACAGCTGAGATGAGTATGTGCAATTTGAATAGAAACAGAGTTTTCCCTTTGATCTTTGAGCATCAGGGAACACATCCCGTGCTTTTACATGGGAGAGGCTAATTCAATGCCACAGACAAGATGGAGTCTCCTATGCCTCCCATAAAGCCCTCTTCCCCGGGTGTTGAAAGATCAAACACATTCTTTCTGTGAAGTATGGAAGGGAAGGATTTTAACTGGACAGTTGGTGATCTTGGAGGAAAGCAGTCAGGGCCTTCTGGAAATGGTTTAACTCTTTAGAGTCATATGAGGACCAAAGCTGTTGTCAGTACATTGACCTTTATCTGTCTCCACTGTGCAAAACGGAGTAGGTACAGCAGTAAGCTATTTGGGGTAGTAAAACGTTCCAGGACCTTGTGTTTGTGTTTTGGTTTGTGAGTTTTGGTTTGGTTTTGGGTTTTGTTTTGGTTGGTTTTTGTTTTTTTTTTAACTAAGCCTTGCATGCAATGAGGCAGAAGCTTTACAGTTTGTCAAATAGAAAATCCACTTAGATAATGCTATTTTTGAGGACAAAAGCCTCACATGGCCAACATACACACAAGCGGCAGGACACAGATCCTGCTGGCTCTCAATAGCTTCTCCTTCTGGTCCCGCTGCCTCTCTGCCGGAGTGCCAATCTACTGACTTAATGAAGGCTAACAGTATAATTAATCACACACACCCGCAGCACAGCGGTTCATGAGACCTGAGTAAAAGTGACAGCTGCTCTGAGGGAGAAAGGGGGAAAAAAGCCCACAATGATGACAAGAAGGAAAACAAGATCTTTGGTGAAAAGAAACAGTCAGACTGAAAAGGGAGAGATCAGCTAAAAGAGGGGCTGGGAGCCTTTGTGAGGACGGCAGAAAGCAGCCTCCCCTGGCTTGTACTGTTGCAAAGGGTGTGAGATCCAGGATTCCACCTTGTCTCCAGACATTTCTGCTTCTCTTACTGCCCTTGGCCTCTAGTTTCTCCTAATTATGCTTGAGGGATTTTCCTAGTTTCTTTTTCTCTTGAATCCCTTCCTTTTTTCCTTCCCTGTCTTTTTATGGTGGTTGTGCTGTTTGGTATTTCTCCAGGTAGTGCATGGTCCTCTGGTCCTTTTAGGTCTGATGGATGGTCTAAGAAGGCTTTGGTAACAAGTGCTACTTATAGTTGGGAGGGATTTGAGTGTAACTAGTTTAGTTTGGAGCTTATCAAAATGCTATCTTTTATTTTCTAAGATATGTGGAGAGTCGGAGAAGGCTGTACTTTGTTCTTGCTCCTGAATCTTATTCCTCTGACATTCTTCTTTATTACTTGTGCTTGAAGTTTTTCTGTTGTATCCACCGTGCACCTTAATTTTTTTTCTGAGGATGATGGTATAGAAAATTCCTTCTCTGCCTTTTTGTGCGGCACAGAGGCCTGTGGTGTGGTCCAAGTGGCCTTTTGATATCCCTTGTTGTGGATGCATTATTTGCTAGAGCCATGGAAACAGCCTCAAGCTCTAGAAGTGGAGTTAGAAGGGAAAAATCTCAGGTAACTGGTGTTGTCAGTAAAAATTGCAAGGCTTTCTTGTTTCTCTCCTCCCTGCAAGGTAGTTTTGTACCTTCTTGAAATAAAACTGTAGGGGTTAAGAAATTTTATGCACAACTAAGATGTTACTTGTGGCACGTTAGCTTCCATGGCAAGTAGGCAGTCCAGATATTTTTTGCATTCAAGATGAACATAGGTGTTTTGGGTCAGAAAAAAGTGGGAGGGAAGATCCACAGAGAGATTGTCTCTGCTGGCCTGGATAGGGGTTGAAAGATATTAGCTGTATTTCTGATTTCATCTATAACTGTCTGTATGAATTTGAGCAAATCACTTCATATCATCTCAGCTGAGGGTAAGGATAGAGACTCCCTGTTGGAGATTAACCTTACACTAAGTGCTGTTCTGGGAATTCCCTGTAATGCTGTATCAAGGGATGACTTCTGTTTCTCTCTCAACCCCAGCGTGAGAGCAGGTGAGACACAGGAAGGGTGTAATGCAGTGTACTGTGGAAGACTTGGGCTTTACAAATTCTTGCTTTATGTTAAAGGATCTAGAATCTTGGGTACAAAAAATTACTTACCCTTGTGTTTGGAGATGCATCCAGGGATTCCTATGCAGTCTTATAATTTTTTGAGGGAGCTTTGTGATAAATCTCAGCAAATAAGACTTTGAGCTATATCCACAGAAGAAAGTGATGTGACCCGGTGCCATCCAGCTGTCTCTCAGGTGGTCAAATCCTCAATAGATCTTCCAAGTCCCTTTGGGGCTTTTTTCCCTCCCACTGCTGCCTGATGCTGGAAGTCATTATGCTGCTGTGTTTTCTGTTTCCCAAAGTGCCTAAAGCTCTGTGCAGAGTTATTTCTCCTGACAGTGCTGCTCAGCACTAGTGTCTAGCTTGTGTCTGTCGGGATCCATAATCTTGGCGCTGAGGCTGATAGCTGTTCTCAGGAGTACAGTACCAGACCACACACGGAAGTGGTGGGAGCCTCCCTTTTCTCCTGGCATCCGGTGGCTGCAGCACACGTCCTGCCTGTGGGAGCCACTGGTTATGTAGCATTTCTCAGGCTGCTGCAGCCAGCAGACAATTTTGTAGTGGAAGGTATAACTCTTTCTGCCCGTTACTGAAGACTCTCTTCACTGCTTGAAGTAATTAAATGTTCATGATGTTTGGGAGCAGAGTGAGAGCAAAGCAAGCACACAAGCGTGAACGTGGCTCTGTGATTTAGTGTTTTGGACACTCACCGGGGAGGACTCTTCCCCACAGTGAGGAATTGCATAAGGTCTGAATGCAGCAGATCCACCTTTTGACACTCGGCTCTTTCTGTCCCCCCATGGCAGCATCAGTGCCAAACTCAGGGCTGCAGTTCCCAGTAGATGGCAGAGAGCTCAAGAGTGAGGGTTTGCAACCCCAAGTTGTCTGGATCTGTCACTCCCACTTTAGACAGCACTGACTGTTTGGAGGGATGATTGGAAGAGAGATTTGGTTGCAGACAGTGAATATAACTGTAAAAATTCCCTGGTTTATCAAAGATCACGTTGTGGTCCTGTTTCACGAGCTCCCAGAGAGAGTAGCAACTTGAGGGCTCTTTTTGTAGAGCTGAATGCCGCTCTCAAATATTTACCTGATGACACCTATCCTGGAAAAAATGGTTTAACTCCTATTTTACTTTTTTTTCTTTGCAAGGTATTATTATTTCTATTTTTTTTTCCCATGATTTTCCATTTTCTTTTAAATGAAACTTGGTAATTAGCCACAAATTTAGCAGTGATAATTGCAAAGGGTTATCTGATAAGAGGGTTCAAGGGAAGGAGATCCATTGCTCTCCAGAACATCTGCAGGCCTGTTAATTTAATTAGAGCTGCACTGTATAAATATTGAACTTGTTTTAATTTCTTTTGCAGTTCCTTTGGTTTTCAAAGAGCTCCCAGCTCCTGATTATCCTTTTTGCTCTTCTATATATCTGAGAATGATGGAATTGGAAAAAAAAATATTCTTGTCTCCTAAATGTAATCAAATGGAAGAACCATTGTTTCTTGCCTTCCTGCCGACCCTCTTCTTCAAATGAGTTTCTATCAAGCCCTCTGTCATGATATGAAATGAGGGCTCTCTCTGCAATTCCAGGGTTGCCTCTTCACATTCTGCTGTCTTTGAATACTGATGCTGGTGAGAACCAACTTGGTGCAGGACTGCATGGAGGATGAGTAGAGTGCTGCTTAGAAAAGCAGGAGGGGTATCTTTGCCCGTGGATTGCATGCAGAAGTATGACAGGAGGCCCCTCTGACACACAGGCCAGAGGAAGGATGCTTGGAAAAAAAAAAGGACACGCTGATGAGGAGGTCTAGTATGGGCAAAAATAAATACAGGCCAGATACCAGAGAAGTTTTTGGGAGTTGCTGTTTGACAAATTGCCTATTGAAGACAGATTTCTGACTAAAGCATGGGCGTGGGTGGTCTCAGAACAAGACATGGGGCTGTTTCTGTCCTGGTGCCTTTTTTTCTTGCCATAGAACCACTTATTGAACCATTGCCTCAGTCCCCCCAAATATGATGTGGTGACAGTAGCTCTTGGGACTGGGGGCTTTAAGAATTCAGTGGTGTGTAGTCAAAGAAAATAACTATTTCTTGTGCAGTACCCTTTATGCTATCCTTTACCTGGTTGGGCTGAGGTGGCTCTTGAAGGACTGATGATGTGGGCCTCCATGGGTTGCCCAGCCCAAGGCCTGTTAGACAGCCTGCAGTGCTGAGCTCCCGTGGTCCTCCTCTCTCTGTGCATTATCAGGCTCTCTAGTTCACCCAGCAGGCCCCCCTCACTTTGTCTGCTCTGGGGGTGACATCCTACTGCCCAGTCCATGTTTGTGGGCTCCAGCATCCTGGTCTGCAGTGATGGCGGGGATGTGAGGTGGTGGACTTGTGAGTTTTTGAGACTTGGGGACCTGTCGGCATAACTGGGGAACCACTTGGGCTTCTCCATTCTTAATGCATTGCAGCTCTTTGGCACCTGCATTCCTCCTGTGGTTTGGAGGTGGTGGGACTGGTACCACCCCCTTGGTGCAGGGGGAGATGGAAAGGCCTGGTGTTGATGGCCACCTTGTCAGAGGAGCACTGAAAGGATTTTCTTCTGTGAGATTGGGCAAGGAGCTCCCAGAAAAAGCACAGATTCCATCTAAATGGCAAAGGAAATAAAGCCTTTTTTGGGGTGATTTAAGCTTTTGATTACAGTGTCTGCTATCAGAGGCTTTTTTATCTGTGCCCCTATAAAATAAGGGGAAACAAAAACTAGCACAGGATTACATTGCCTGCCATTTCTGTTATTCCAGTCCTGAAGATGATCCAGCCATCCTTACAATATTCTGGTTGTATTTACAGTACCTCCTACCTGAACATCAGTTTAGCATATTCCTGTTCTGTGATTAATGGAAGCATTAAGTGAGATGTGCTCTCAAGCTGAATCCTGAGCAATGTTCTTACCAAGTTGTTCCAATCCAAGAGCTCTCCTACCAACCACTCTCTTGTCATCACTGTTTTAACAAGGCTCCTACTTAGTTTTGGTTCTTCTGCAAATGTCTGTCTTTTCTGATTTAACCAAGAATGACTTTGATAAGAGAATATGTGTATTTGAATATCTTTTTAAAGCCGTGCTCATCGCTTTCTCAGAATTTGGCATTGCCTTTTAGTTCATTTCAGGACATACACAGAGTGGCTGAAATTTACACAGTGACTGTAGCTCAGAAGGATCTTTAGGGATGCACTTGGGCATTGTATGTGCCTATAACTGTGCCTCTTTGGTTGAGGAGAAAGAGAAGGGAAGTGGCAAAATTAGTGTTTGAAGGCATGTTTACATCACTGCTTGTGTAAATTTATGAGTTGATGTTTGTGATACTATGTGGAAGTGAAGTTTTGTGCAAATGGTGAGAATAAACCTTTCAGTGTGGATGGGTGTTTTCATGATAAGTTTGCATTAATGTGAAGCTCTTTGCAGAAGAATATGTTTTTCATCACATGTAGATACATATGCTTATGACAGGAGACTTAGAGGGGTGTAATTTCATGCATTTGTGTGTTATTCATAAGCTGAAATTCCTGCATGGACAGGAAAGAATTTCCTTTGGTTTGCTTTCGAATGTCAGGTTTTGTGACCAGCTGGTACAGCTGTGAAAGCAGTGGTTGGCCAGACTGAGTATTTACACAGCTTAATGAGAATGGCTCAAACAAGACCACCCAGCTTAAAATGCTATTTAATGGACATTGGAAGCAGAGAGCTGGAGAGCAAAGATCTCTGCTGCTTTGAGGCTAAGGGAATGAGGAAGGGCTGCCTGCCCAGTTACAGGAGCATTGTGCTTCCTTCAACATGACAAATGGTACAGTGCCTCACACTGAGCCCGTTGGAACTGAAGATGCTCCTAGAGTTTCCCAAACACTTGCTGGATTTCCCTGCAATACTGAAATCGTTGTCTGTTTTCAGCCTCGGGCTCTTATAGAGCTGGGCTTGTAATGTTCCTGTCACAGTTGGCTACAAAAGCCAGGATCAGTGTTTCAGTGGCCCAGGTCAGAAGAAGGCGGGTTGCAACGCTCCCATTTATGCTTGTTGCTTCAGGGGAGGAATTGCATCAGACTTTCCTAAAAGGGGAGAGAAGTTGATGGTAGCTGCCAATCATGACATGAATTTAAGAGTGGCTATACTGGCTCAGAGAAAGTATCCATCTCCAACAGCATCCAAAAGTGGATGTCTGTGGTGCAGTATAAAAAAAAAAATAAGGCAGGCTAGATTACACTTAGTATACTTTCTGTTTAACACTCTCCCAGCCTCCACTCAAATGTTGGAGGGGTCATGTATTGACCTCCTTCCTGTGTGTAGTGGAGTCCAGGGGACTAGATACCAGAAGAATCTCTTCTCTGCTCCTTTGTGTTTGCTCCTCTAAAAGCCTGTGGTGTTTTGCTGATGAAAGGACACTGTTATCAGAAAAGAAATACTTGTCATACATCCAGCTTTCCTGCCCTTTCTGGTATTGCTGTCTGAGGGATTTTCACAAGGGGCAAAAAAGGGAGACAAAACACGAACAATATCTGTTATAGTCTTGGTTGCCACTGACACATGGTGTAACTGTGTCAGGAGCAGGAGGAATCCATGAACAGAGGCTCTTTCATGGAAGCTAGGCATGGGAGCTGAAGCACTGGACCCAGGAGTGAACCTCCATCTCCAGAGAGCTGCCTGAGGAGGTCCTTCCATCTATGGCCGATGCAAGGGAATTAACTCCCATGTTGAGGAGCTGCTCAGGGTGTGTGTGTCTGTGCACTGTCCACGTGGCAGTGGTGGAAGCTTGGAGGGTGACTATGCAGAAGACTTTAGGTGGTGAACAAGGGAGGATTCAGCTCAGAATGCTGGTCTTTGGGCTGGGTACTCTGGGGTAAGAGTATGTAGGAAGGCTGATGAGCTGAAGAAGGGCTATTCATTTCTGCCTTGTGAACTCAGTCACTCTCCCTTATCTTTCTTATAGCTTGGAAAATACAGAGACTGCTCAAGCTGATTTATGGCTCTGCATCTAGTGATAATATAGCGAGGCCTATGAGAAGCCTGAACTAGTCTTGATGACCTGCTGTGCTATTTGCTTCTTGCAAAAGCTGCTGAGACTCAGTGCTGTAACTAATACATTGATAGGTTTGACAACACAGCCTTGTCTTTTGACAGCCTTGTGTGTGTTTGATTTTGGAAGCAGCTTGACGTATTTCTTGTAACAAACCTAATGGGACCATAACTAATAAACAGAAGGCAGTAGAGGATAAATTGGTTTTAGTAGGTCTTTTATTCAGACAATGAAGAGCTACCCATCATGAAAGGGTGTCTGCAGGTCAGATCGGTGGGAACTGAATGCTGTCTTACTGCTCAGGGTATAAGCTGATATGAATAACAGAAGACTCAAAACTATTATAGGATTTTCTTTTTTGGAGATACGTTCTGCTGTCTATGATCACTCTCTCTTGCTTCACAAGAAGGTGAGGGAGACTAGAAGAACTTCAGATTTAAAGGACCACAAACAAGAACGGATGAGATTTATCATTTTTCTGGATGTTATTCTGTTTACTAAGATGACAGAGAAGTCTTGCAGATGCAAAATTTTAAAATGTAGCAACAGTTTGCTACTTCATGTTGTATCAGATTTCCTAGATTTAATGTATGCGTGGAGAGCTGGATGTTATTTCAACCTGGGATTCCTCTCTGGAAATAATTCTCATATACCTTAGATTAACTTAAAATGAGATTGAGAGCATATACTTCATGATGTGAATCTATGAAAGCCTTTATTTTTTGAAAAAATTGCTTAGATTGCATGGTCATCTCTCTTATCTATTATTAAAATTGAAATATTCATTTTATATGAATACCCACTCAAAAATACTCATTAAGTAAATTTAACTTAATCTTCTGAGAAGACATGCAAGTCTTACTGCAAGCCCAGAAAGTGGAGACATTGGTATCTGGTCAGCTTGAAGACTCTTCATGAAGATGTCTTGTCACAGTTTCTTCATGAACCATGTTTCAAAACATGGTTTTGAAAAAGTAAATCCTTCTGAATGCATCAACTAACAGCACTCACTGCAACTTTGTATTTCAGAATGTGTATCTTTCCAGGGTTGTTTTATGTTAGATATTTATTCTTATTTTTTTTAGAGGAAAACTCTTAAGGAAAGTGCTTTAGTTGCAAGCAAACCATGGCGATCCTTACCCAGCTGCTGTTTTTCAAGGTAACTGAACAAAAGCTGTGAACAGATCAGTATAAGATCTTAAATTCTCAACACACCATGGTTAGCGGAAAGCATGTTGGCAACTCTTAAGACAAAGGGTTGATACGCTGTAGAGATCTTGAAGCTGTTCCAATGCAGGCAGTAATTTGGGATGCTGTTAAGATGGGCAACAAGCAGTGTGCAGGATGTAAACAAACAGCTCTGCCCTACACAGACAACTGATGTTGCCTAAATCAACATCAACTTTTCTAAACTAAGCAGATTTTCATAGTCCTTTCTGCCCTTTCTTTTTGCAGCAAGAGTGTTGGGGTATGTTTAATTCAAGCAAGTTAAAGACCGAAAAAAAAAAAAAAAAAACAACCAAAAGGCCGGGGGGGGGATTTTCCAAAGAAGTATGGGGAAGCTGGTTGCCTGGCAGGAGAGGAAATTTTGGAGTGTGTCAATATGGCGAGGGAGCAGTGGCACAGATAACAGAGAAGCACATCAGAGTCACACCTTGGCTTACCCTGTGTGTCTTTTGCTAAGCTTACCAGCAGGCTTTTCTTGAAGGACTTTCAGTGGATCTGAGGTGAACCAAAAAATGAGGGACACATTCTTTAATGGATTGATCACTGATGCCAGTGCTACTTTCTTTGCTGCTGAAGTTCATAGTGTTTGGTATCAAGTGGATAGTAGAGGCTAACGACCGGCTTTCTAGGTTATATTTAGGTGGGGGAAAGGCTCCTCTGATGTGAAAATTACCATTACCTCCCTAAATTTGGTTTGGTTTTCCAAAGGAGTCTCTACTTCCTTTCATACTTGGGCCTTTCCACCACATACTTCCTTTTCTTTCTTCTTATTGCAAAATTGTTTTGTATCAGTAGTTTCCATGCTTTGATTTGGGCACAGGCATACACTGAGTAGATGGGGTGAGGAGTGTGGAGGTAGGTTGGAGAGGTGAAGTGTCAGAGAAAAATGTTTTATAAAATTACTAATTTAAAGCCTCAAAGGACCTATGAGATCATTCCAGCCCCTGGCCCCCTATATATCATGGGCTGTAGTTTTTTACTGACCTATCCTTCAATTGAGTCAAACCACCCCTGTGCATTTAACACATTTGTTCCCATTTTGATTTGAAAATGAGGCTTGTGTGTCCTATAATAATTACAGGTGGTTTATCTGGTGAGAGATTCTTTACCAGTTCTTGATAAAAAACCATTTTTTATTTATTTTTTTTTTAATAAATTGAAAGACTTGGATATAAAGCCACAGAAAGCTGTTGTGGTTGGAGTGGCTCTGCTGGAAACTGGCATGTGGTGAGGGATGTTACCAGCACCAGCAGAGAGGTGCTCCTACCCCATTCTGCCCGCGTTTGCTTCCCGCGTGAGCATTACAGAGCGATGGCCGAGCTTGGCAGGAGGGGGAGGGAGCCTGATGGGCTCGAGTGCTGCAGATGCTTTGTAACATATCAGCTCTTTGTTCTGTCTGAATAGAGCAAATAAGGCAGTCAGGCTAATTTGAGAAGATACTCGATTAGGCATGGAGTGTTTAATATTCTCCCTCGGTCCCTAGCTGCAGTAGAGCCTCCATTTTGCCTTCCCGGAACTCCAAATGGAGCCTGCTGCTTTCCCGCTGCAGAAATCCTGGGCTAGATGTGATATTTGATGACAGACGGGCTGAAACAGTGAAGTTACACAAGCAGGTTCTCTGGTGAATCCTGCTGCAAAGTTCTCGTCTCCCCAGGACAGGCAGTGACGCTGTGTCGATGGCTAGCGGGCAGCCAAGGAGTCCGTGAGGACCGTCAGCATCTGGCATCAACCACGCCAGAGGCAATGGTTTGTCAATTAATGTGTCAATTAATTGTGGTGAGCCCTTGGTGTGTTACCCCTTCCAGTTAAGCAGCCTTGTTGAAAAAACAAGGATTATCGTGCTCTGAGTTCCCGGCAACCTCTGCAGTTTTTGCGGTAGGTGCTTCCAGCCACAGCAGCTGTCGGCCATCCTGAGGTGCAGGTCCCTGACATGGCTGCCAGCCCTTCTACAGCTTCTGCTGCTTTAACCTTCCTGCCTCTCCGAAAACAGGAATAATCATTTCTTTACAGGAGGGCCATGTAATGTTAATATTTGCTTTGAGATCTTTAGGAGCGTCTAGGAGCAGCTCTCTATCTAGCTGTAAATGCTTACGATAAGTATGCTAGTGAATATGTAAGAGTCTGTAAGACCTGGAAAGCTTACTGTTTTGCACAGCAAGCATCCTTCTTCAGCTGTTCTTTTTATTTCTTTTATAAAACACATGTTGGAGTACATCATATTTCACACTGAAGTACCTCGTGTTTGAGTGGAGTAGAGGTAGAGGAGGAAAAAAGGGAAATTTAGAACAGATTTTTCCTTTTAATTAAGAAATAAAATTTCCCACATGCTTAAGATTACACCTTTCAAATGTGACAGTTGTAACCACTAGTGAGGCAAATAGTTTCCAATAAGGGGAATATATATGTTGCTGCGTATGTCCTAGTGGCAGAGTCCATAATGGAAGACATTTTCGCTGTCTATTTTTACTGATAGGAAAGAGCTTCAATCCGTTCTGGAAATTTCCCTGCAGTGTGTCCTATCCAGAGCATTTTGCAGTGCTCTTGCATTGCCTTTAGCATTGCTGATCTTGCCTACTGAAAATAACTCAACTCAAAATTTTGCTTCTTTGTTGGTTGGTTTTTTTCCTTTCTTTTTTTATTATTTTATTAATTAAACACAAATATGTATACTAGATCACTTCAGATGGTCCTTGTGGATAGCACCCATCCAAAACACTTAGGTACACTTAGCTGGCATCTTTCAAACATCTTCCAGTTTGTTGAAAAATGTGACTGTATGAAATAGGTATGTGTGCTCTTGCACCCACAAACAGGCTTGAACACCGAGGAGAACTTTTGGTCTTTACTTTAAATAGGGTTACATGCAAACATTGGCAGCCCCATTTATTTCTCTTTTATAAGTGAAGCCTATCTAATCATTTTGAGCAAATTTAATAATTATGTGTAATGACTGCATTAGGGCTATAATTTAAGGAAAAAAGAGTTGATTCCTTGAAATGTTTGTCTTATCATTTAATTGAAAAGTAACTTCTTTCCCCCTCCTACATAGACTAAATGAGCCCTATGTACTATCTCATCCTCTTTGAAGTTAAGTGTCCTGTAGACACTCCACTTGCTAATATTGGGAAGGGAAGTAGAAGTGAGCTAGAAGAGGCTAGCAGCATTATTTTTGGCATTGCTGTTCTGTAAGTAGGCAGCCATGGCCATAGCTGCATGTTCAGAGTGCAGGAGCATCTGAAGCTTTGCTTATGGATGACCTTCAAAAATTGTTTAGATTTCTGAGTTTGGGCACGTAGTCTTTAAAAATGTTTGTACTACTTCTGTTCCTCTGTAGTGTTACTTTATACTACCCTCTCTGAAATACAAATATAATAATTGCATAGACTTAACTTGGCTGGTGCTCACTGTAAAGAATTTTTATTTAGTTCTGTCATACTATCTGGATATATTGCTTATTGGAAAGGCTGGGGTTTTAGTCACCACTTCTACTCCCAATACCATGAAAAAGAATTAAAGATTCATCTACCTTTTTCTTCTTGCTAAGATGCTAATTACAGAGGAGAGACCTGAAAAATCTTTTCTCATCTTTCCGCTAAGCCCTGCTCTGGGTGCTGGCCTGGGCACCCAGACCCAGCCAGAGCTACCTCATGAGTGAATCTGTGCCCGGCCCTGGAATGGGTGTGAAAGTGTTTTCTCTGTTAAGCAGATCATAAGTGCTTGACTCTGGAAGGCACTGTCCTGCCGGGGGAGATTTTTTCCTTATTTTATTGCCCCATTCCTTGTGTTGGGCTTTCATACCTTCCTGTCTTCATTACATGCTCCCCTCTCCCCCATAGCAAGGATTCTGGCAACTCTTCCTCCCATTCAGCCTGGAGTCCTTTCAACATCATCCCATGAGTTATCTCCATTCCCTGCCATGCTGCGTTGTCTCCACTGTTCACTTTCACACACTGCTCTTGTCCTATAAAATCAGACCTTCCATCTGTTTTATTATTCTGGGTAGTCAAGTCAACAAAACCTGAAACAACAACAAAATGTGGCGTTGCCTTGCCCAAGGGAAGTGGTGACATGCATGTTCACACCGCTGCATGAGCTTCTCAGCCTTCCCGAAGAGGCTCCAAAGAAACTTGTCATTTCCAAGCAGTTCTGGCTTCTGTTGTATGATGTTAGCCAGGGACAAGCTTGAACCTTCACCTCAGGGTTTCTCTAAAGTTCCTAACTTCTGCTGGAGACTTTGTCCCCTGATGGCCAGGATGCATACTGCTGGAAGCCATTTGGTCCCAGTTTGTCTGGCTGCACTCCCAGTAGCTCACCTAGTAGAGCTCAGTTTGACAATGTTCATTAGACCCTTATGGACCTTAGAAAGATCTAGTGGCAGGAAACAAGATTGGAAACCCTACAGTGGCCCACGGAGTTATTAGTTGTCCTCCATCTGCAGCTGTCTGGAGCACTGTAAAGACTTCAGTGACTTAGGGAGGGGCTCTCTGACGAGGAGCTGGCTGACATTTGAATCACTGCAGTGTCTCCAGCAATAAGGCCAAGGACTGGTCTTCTGTGACCACTGCTCCCATGCACCTCTAATTGTCCTCTTGATACAGCCTAGTTACAAATTCATAGCTTATCACATTTTAATTTATTTTTTATTTATTTATTATTTAGGCAGGAAAGGCAAATAGGGAGAGGTTAAATGTCACTGTACATGTCTTCAGCCAATAGAAGGTATGTTTTCTAGCACCCAGTCCAGGGTTTAGAGGAAGGGCATGGATGTACAAACTACTTGTCAGAGTTCGGTTGAGACAGTGGTGTGCTTTGTTGAATGACTTCCTTTAAAGACTCTCTGAATTTGTTGAACTGATCTGGGCCAATGGAATCCTGGGCTGCATAGGAAAGAGTGTGGCCAGTAGGTTGAGGGAGGTCATTCTCTCCCTCTATTCTGCACTGGTGAGGCCACAACTGGAATACTGTGTCCAGTTCTGGGATCCCCAGTTCAAGAGAGACAGGAAACTACTGGAGAGAGTCCAACGTAGGGCAACTAAGATGATTAACAGATTGGAGCACCTCCCTTACGAGGAAAGGCTCAAAGAGCTGGTGGCTCTTTAGTCTGGAGAAGAGAAGGCTGAGGGAAGATCTCATCTATGTTTACAAGTTCCTAAAGGGTGGGTTGAAGGATGATGGAGCTGGACTCTTTTCAGTGGTTTCCAGCAATAGGACGAGGGGCAACGGGCTCAAGCTGGAACATAGGAAGTTCCATTCAAATATGAGGAAAAACTTCTTTGCGGTGAGGGTGACGGAGCCCTGAAAAGGCTGCCCAGGGAGGTTGTGGAGTCCCCTTCTCTGGAGATTTTCAAGACCCACCTGGATGCAGTCCTGAGTAATGTGCTCTGGGCAATCCTGCTTTAGCAGGGGAGTTGGACTAGATGATCTCTAGAGGTCCCTTCCAACTCTGACAATTCCGTGATTCCATGATCTCAACCATTCACTAACTTCAGTGAACTTTGGCTCACTGACAGACACTGCTGAGATTAAAATATAGGTGAAAAAGCTTGATGGTGAGGAGGGAGAGCTGGTGAGAGGCTGAGGGCAGGAGGACCTTGTCTGGCCACGGACTTCACAAAGAGGTGTAGGGGAATGTTATGTAAAGAATGGCCACACCTTCACTTGCAAATATTCTTCCTATAGACAGGACGTTATTGGGAAGGAGGCTGCTGAGGGAGGAGGAAGAATAACCTGCCAAGCTTGGCAGTCACGACTGCATGAGCTGGTGCTTACTTAGCAGCTCCATGTGGGTGGAGATGTAGGAAAGTGCCTCAGATGGCTGGTGTCCTCGTGTTGTTTTACCTGCTGCTGCTCCTCTCTCAGTCTCCTGGTAAAAGGCAGGTTGTACCTGGGTTTACCTTTAGGCCCAGGCCAAACTGGATGTCACAGACCATCGATGGATATGCATTAAAGAGGGTAGAAGGAGGTGAGAACTGGGCACAAGCTTCATCACCCTTTCTGTCCTTGAACAAGTCATCCCTCATTCCCAGTAAGGAGCTAAGGCATTCCTAAGCCTTAGTGTGATAGCAAGCTGTGCCTGTCTGCATGTTATGCAAAGCAGACCTATAGGCATAACCCAGGGTAAAAAAAGACCTCCTACAATAAACCAGCCTGGCTTAAAGGTGGGGACAGAAACACCCCTAGAATATCAGAAAACTTGAGCTGAGTCATCTGGAGTGGAAGAAAAGCGTAGAGGACAGTAGGAGCTCTGAAGTTGCTGGTGAAGGCCTTCCTTCCTCCTGGGCCGGGTCTGTTCTGCTTCACCTGCTGCGGTGGCCGCAATTCAGCGCGGCTGCGTATTTGTTCTGACTGGCAGCACCATGTAATTGCATTTGTGTTCAGTGACTATCAGTGTTTCCAATGTGTTTTCCTGAAAGGTCATCTCACACCAGAAGAGACTTAATGCCATGGCTGTCTCAGGTCTGTTGATTCTTTCTCGATGCTTCTTAGCCTTTCAGTAGGAGAGAACAGAAAGCAAATCTTACCACTTTTTTCCTCAAATAATGATGTGGTACAACCTCGTTGTGGTGCTGACCTCTGCTTACTAGTTGATTTTGAGCTGCTGGTTGCAAGAGATGAACAATCTGTATATTTTAATGGTGAGATTGATTTACTCAGAAATATGCTTGCTTGATTCTTATCCAATATTATTCAAACAAACAAAAAACCACCAGTTTTATCAACTGTTTCTTAGAGTCCCCTTGTGGATTCCCCTGATTCCTTCTTCTAGGAAGGCTATTACAGGATAGTCTGACATTACAGGGCTTCTATGCTTCTTGTGGAGTGCCTGATAGTTCCCTAGTTCCCCTCCTTCCTCAGTTGCACTGTTTCTATTAGTGGTCTCCCATAGCGATTCACTGAATGCACTGAAAGTTAATTTGCCAGGGTGTGCTTTGCATAGACCTAAAATGACTCTCACAGCTGGGAGAATCTCCAACATCGCATGAAGCGAAGGCAATGAAAGGGCTGATACTAGTCAAACATACTGAAAAAGAAGTCTCTGTAAGGATGATTTAGGGAGTAGAGCACAGATATGTGAAAACAGTGAGAATTCATGGGTAATGGAAGCCAATCCCCCATTGCTTTAGGCTGTCTTGATATACAGGGATAGTCACTTCTTCAGTTGGGATCTAAATCTGGAGGCGAGAGGAAGCTCCCTCTCCAGGAGGGCTGCTTTCTTCAAAGTACTCTGGTGAGCTCATTTTAGTTGTCCAGTCTATCTCTAGAGCCACATAGATCTAAAATGGTCTCACTGGGGAGGACTTCAGTTAGTAAGAGGGGGGAAAAAAAAGTATATAGCTGTGATTAATTCTCTCCTTTTTCCCTCCCTTTGCCTTTCCTTCCTGCCAACATCAATCAGCACTGCCAAAAAAAAAGGGGCAAGAAGAGCTGGAAGCTACTGAAAAATAAGGTGGACAAATTTACACTGCACAGTGCACATGTTTGCATGTTTACCCCCTACACCCTTTCCCTATTTCCCTGCACAATTAACAGAGAGATTAAAACTCTCACCGGCTCCACAGCAGCATGAGCCTGAAATAGCTGTCTGAGATCACCCTAATTTGAAGTGGTCCTAGGGGATGCAGAGTCAAGCAGGGGCTGCACAAAGTAAGCTATACCTCAAACCGGTCCCTACAACGTGGTTATCTTCATGTTCCTGTAAAAGGACCTGCCTTGTGGGCACTTTCAAAACCATTCCTAAAATAGCAGTAATTTATGGGAATGTGACTGGCAAAGGAGCTTCTTGTTCATTTAAAAGAGAGGAGCAAAGGAAAGGGATGAATGCTAGAGATTGAAGAGATTAAGGTGTGATTTTACTTGTATCTTTGTTTCTAGGATGCCCAAAAGCATGGACTGGGGTGCTGAGATTGTGAACTTGTGCCTCAGTAAAGCCCCAGCAGCAATTTCAGCAACACCTCATTGTAAGACTAGAGGCTTTTCAAATTCAAAGGGGATAAGTTTGGTACTTGCAGAAATGAAGAGCTTACAATATTAACTGCAGATAGGGGAAAGCACAGGCAGGCTGTCATGTTCAGGAATATGCTCCTTCCTCACCTCTCTCACCGTTTCCTGGGGTCCTACACACCCTGCTATGCTCCCGTACCTTGTTCCTGATGGATAACTACTCTGGAGTCAACTTAGGACTCTGTCAACCTGCCAGTGTATCTGAACCCCAATCTTGTCCCTTCCTTGTCTTCCAGTTGTGTAGCTACACTTGGATCTCTGAGACATCGCTAACACACTTCCTAGTACTTCTGCTCCTGTAGATGAGTTGTCCAAGGCAAGTGGCCTGAGGTAATCTGAGAAGTATTTTCTCTCCTGACTTGGCCGATGCCACAGCACTCATTTTGTTTCTTTCTTGTGTCAGATTTCCTGTGTAATCACTGTCATTCCTGCATTTGGATCTTAAACTGAATGACTCTGGAGAGAGATTTTCCAGTCTTGCAGAGTGTTCCATGTGGTGTCAGGTTATGGTGGCAGAAATTGATGCTGAAGGAGAGCTGGTGTTGGCAAGGTGTCTTCTAACGGGGATCTCAAACATTATAATATTGTACTGGGACATGTGGAGTACCCTCTGCCCCTCATCCTCCTTCCCTGATTTTGAAGTAGCTCACTGTGTCCTGGCAGTACAGCCAAATGCTGCAAACCACAGAGCAGAGATGGACTTTTTTTTGTTCAGGAGTTACTTCAGTTTGGAGTGTGAAGGAGGGGAGGAGTAGAATGGTGATTCTAGCAGGGCTGGGCTCTTGAAGATGACCACAGACAGCAGTGTAGACAGTCCTGTCCTTCCAGCTGGTGCATGTAAGGAATCAGCCGAACAGAGGGTCTCCTTGCTGCATTGGTAATGTTCTCAGCCGGCAGTGCAGTTGTTACACTGCTGCTTCAGAACAGATCAGTGGTTGCTTTCTGAGATTAGAATCACAGAATCTTCAAGGTTAGAAGGGATCTTTGAGATTGAGTCCAACCACAAAAAAACAAAAACCAAACAAACAACACACACCAAAAAACCCACAAACACTTTGGAAAGCAAAGCAACATGCATTCCAGCAAATCCCCTTTAAAGTCTGAACTGTGAAATGAGGTATTTAAAAGTTTCTAATTTGTGCGGGGTTTTTTTCTTTCTTTTTCTCGAGGAACACAGGGTGAATACTAATTGAAGAACCATTAGCTTGTAGGAGCCTTCTGTTGTAGTCTTCTGTAGGAGTCTTCTGTTGTTACCTCTGTTAACTTTGTGTACATGTTCTCAATTGTGCTTTTTCACCTCCATTCCTCTCACATTACAGCAATGAGATGGGACCTGAAATTTCACCATTTGATGTTTATGAAATTTGTTGTTGTTTTCTTTACATTTATTTGTATTGGTCTATTTCATATTGACTCCAGTTGTGCTCTGTCTCTTGTACTTCGCCAAGAGCTTACCCCAAAGCTCAGTGACTATCTAGAGGGAGAGAAACCAGTTCATTAGACACACAAACCTCCACAAAGTTGTGTTGTGTTTGGGTTTTTTTGGTGTGTTTTTTTTTTTTTAATCCTGCAAATGAAAGATATTAAGGTAGGGTAGAAAAATCTCCAAACTGGTTTCATTTAAAGGCACAGCTGTTTAATGTTCATAATTATAAGGTAGAGCAGAACCTTCTCACTTGGCAGTATGTGCTGTGCACTGCCACTTTGCCTGCTCAGGAACAATTAGTAGAGCTTCAGGAAAAAAAAGTCTGCCGAGTCTCTTTGGTTAACCAGTGCACCTTTCCACACTGTATATCTTCTCTTGGACCGAAAGGAACCTCCTTCTTTGCCCCAATCCTGTTTCAGGGAAGCATGGAGATGCCAACTGCAGCTGCGTGAAAGAAAATGTTGGTTGATAACCCAAACCCAAAAATCTAAGTCTTAAGTCTAAAAATATCTCACTTCTCGTGTGCTAGGATTTCCCATTTTGCTCAGGACTGGTGATTGGTATGCTGGATGGACAGTCAAATGGCTCAGAAACTCCACTTCTCAGCATGTTTTCTGATAGCTTTTTCCAAAACAGATTTTTAACTGGAGCTGATCCTTCAATGACACTGGGATGTTTCACTGAGCAGCACAAGGTGCTTGGCTCTGATATGCATCCCAATCTTTGCCCTGGCATATAAAAAAACCTCATAGTTGAAATGACTAATTGGTGCTCTTTTAATGAACTGTAACTTCCTAATTAAGTCCTTGCTTGAAGTGCGGTTGGTGTAACCTGTGCATTTATGGAATCTGCTGGATTTACTTCCCCTGCTGCTCACCCACATCACTGGATCAGGTGGCTCAAAGGCACCAGTGCTCCTCCTGACTACGGCAGCAAAAGTGTGAGGAGCCAAATGCTTCAGAATTTCACTTGTGTGCCAAGAGGTTTTTCTCAGCTCTGGTATTCTGGCACCATCGCTGGATTCTCTCCAGTTGAGAAGGAGCTTCCCAGCTCCTCTTCTCGGAGGCCAGTAGGCAGAAGCAGATGAGGGTGCACAGGCTGTGATGCAGGGTTAGGCAGGAGAAGAGACTGGTTTCCAGCATCTCCTGTGCTGGAATTTGACATGTTGATGTGGCAGGGAGGAAACAAGTTTTTGCACAGTAGGAGTCGGAAGAGGGAGAACAAGCTGCTTGGTGCAGGGCTGCATGATTTGCAGGAGCAAACAACTACACGAAACCGTAGCAACCCTGAAAATTTTTGTGGGGGTGGTATTACTGGTGACATCAGGGAAGGGGTTAATTGCTTGCTGTGTCTGTCGAAGCTGGGGAGGGGGAAGGGGTGAGGAGGAGAAAGCTTCAGTTCTGTGAAAGTGGCTTTCTGCTTTGAGGCAGCAACAGTGATATTTCATGTCTTGTTTGGTGTCTCCCGCTTTTAAATGTCAGTCTCTGCAGCCAGCCTTATCTCCTGTAGCACATTTCAATTAGGTATTCCAAATCGTGCTCTGTTCTTCCAGGACAAATATGCCAGAGGTGATATTTACTGTTGCAGCAGCATTTTTAATACTCCCTGCTTTCTTGTTGTTTTTTTTTTTTTTTTTTTTTT